>NC_142025.1:120736553-120879053 GCF_049901735.1 Notechis scutatus
TGACAAGAGAGTAAGCAGGCAGATTGCAGAGAAAGGGATGACAAAAGAGAAAGCAGGCAGATTGCAGAGAAAGGGATCACAAGAGAGAAAGCAGGCAGAATGCAGAGAAAGGGATGACAAGAGAGTAAGCAGGCAGATTGCAGAGAAAGGGATGACAAGAGAGGAAGCAGGCAGAATGCAGAGAAAGGGATGACAAGAGTAAGCAGGCAGAATGCAGAGAAAGGGATGACAAGAGAGCAAGCAGGCAGAATGCAGAGAAAGGGATGACAAGAGAGGAAGCAGGCAGAATGCAGAGAAAGGGATGACAAGAGTAAGCAGGCAGAATGCAGAGAAAGGGATGACAAGAGTAAGCAGGCAGATTGCAGAGAAAGGGATGACAAGAGAGCAAGCAGGCAGAATGCAGAGAAAGGGATGACAAGAGTAAGCAGGCAGAATGCAGAGAAAGGGATGACAAGAGAGTAAGCAGGCAGAATGCAGAGAAAGGATGACAAGAGAGTAAGCAGGCAGAATGCAGAGAAAGGGATGACAAGAGAGTAAGCAGGCAGAATGCAGAGAAAGGGATGACAAGAGAGTAAGCAGGCAGATTGCAGAGAAAGGATGACAAGAGAGTAAGCAGGCAGAATGCAGAGAAAGGGATGACAAGAGTAAGCAGGCAGAATGCAGAGAAAGGATGACAAGAAAGTAAGCAGGCAGATTGCAGAGAAAGGGATGACAAGAGAGGAAGCAGGCAGATTGCAGAGAAAGGGATGACAAGAGAGAAAGCAGGCAGATTGCAGAGAAAGGGATGACAAGAGAGTAAGCAGGCAGATTGCAGAGAAAGGGATGACAAGAGAGTAAGCAGGCAGATTGCAGAGAAAGGGATGACAAGAGAGTAAGCAGGCAGATTGCAGAGAAAGGGATGACAAGAGAGTAAGCAGGCAGATTGCAGAGAAAGGATGACAAGAGAGTAAGCAGGCAGAATGCAGAAAGGGATGACAAGAGTAAGCAGGCAGAATGCAGAGAAAGGGATGACAAGAGAGTAAGCAGGCAGAATGCAGAGAAAGGGATGACAAGAGAGGAAGCAGGCAGAATGCAGAGAAAGGGATGACAAGAGAGTAAGCAGGCAGAATGCAGAGAAAGGGATGACAAGAGAGGAAGCAGGCAGAATGCAGAGAAAGGATGACAAGAGAGGAAGCAGGTAGAATGCAGAGAAAGGGATGACAAGAGAGTAAGCAGGCAGAATGCAGAGAAAGGGATGACACGAGAGAGGAAGCAGGAAGATTGCAGAGGAAGGGATGACAAGAGAGGAAGCAGGAAGATTGCAGAGGAAGGGATGACAAGAGAGGAAGCAGGCAGAATGCAGAGAAAGGGATGACAAGAGAGGAAGCAGGCAGAATGCAGAGAAAGGATGACAAGAGAGGAAGCAGGCAGAATGCAGAGAAAGGATGACAAGAGAGGAAGCAGGCAGAATGCAGAGAAAGGATGACAAGAGAGGAAGCAGGCAGAATGCAGAGAAAGGGATGACAAGAGAGGAAGCAGGCAGAATGCAGAGAAAGGATGACGAGAGGAAGCAGGCAGATTGCAGAGAAAGGATGACAAGAGAGGAAGCAGGAAGATTGCAGAGGAAGGGATGACAAGAGAGGAAGCAGGCAGAATGCAGAGAAAGGGATGACAAGAGAGGAAGCAGGCAGAATGCAGAGAAAGGGATGACAAGAGAGGAAGCAGGCAGAATGCAGAGAAAGGATGACAAGAGAGGAAGCAGGCAGAATGCAGAGAAAGGGATGACAAGAGAGGAAGCAGGCAGAATGCAGAGAAAGGGATGACAAGAGAGGAAGCAGGCCGAATGCAGAGAAAGGATGACAAGAGAGGAAGCAGGCAGAATGCAGAGAAAGGGATGACAAGAGAGGAAGCAGGCAGAATGCAGAGAAAGGATGACAGAGAGAGGAAGCAGGCAGATTGCAGAGAAAGGATGACAAGAGAGGAAGCAGGAAGATTGCAGAGGAAGGGATGACAAGAGAGGAAGCAGGCAGAATGCAGAGAAAGGGATGACAAGAGAGGAAGCAGGCAGAATGCAGAGAAAGGGATGACAAGAGAGGAAGCAGGCAGAATGCAGAGAAAGGATGACAAGAGAGGAAGCAGGCAGAATGCAGAGAAAGGATGACAAGAGAGGAAGCAGGCAGAATGCAGAGAAAGGATGACAAGAGAGGAAGCAGGCAGAATGCAGAGAAAGGGATGACAAGAGAGGAAGCAGGCAGAATGCAGAGAAAGGGATGACAAGAGAGGAAGCAGGCAGAATGCAGAGAAAGGGATGACAAGAGAGGAAGCAGGCAGAATGCAGAGAAAGGATGACAAGAGAGGAAGCAGGCAGAATGCAGAGAAAGGGATGACAAGAGAGGAAGCAGGCAGAATGCAGAGAAAGGGATGACAAGAGAGTAAGCAGGAAGATTGAAGAGGAAGGGATGACAAGAGAGTAAGCAGGCAGATTGCAGAGGAAGGGATGACAAGAGTAAGCAGGCAGAATGCAGAGAAAGGATGACAAGAGAGTAAGCAGGCAGAATGCAGAGAAAGGGATGACAAGAGAGAGAAGCAGGAAGATTGCAGAGAAAGGGATGACAAGAGAGGAAGCAGGCAGAATGCAGAGAAAGGGATGACAAGAGAGGAAGCAGGCAGAATGCAGAGAAAGGGATGACAAGAGAGAAAGCAGGAAGATTGCAGAGAAAGGGATGACAAGAGTAAGCAGGCAGAATGCAGAGAAAGGGATGTCAAGAGAGGAAGCAGGAAGATTGCAGAGAAAGGGATGACAAGAGAGGAAGCAGGCAGATTGCAGAGAAAGGATGACAAGAGAGGAAGCAGGCAGATTGCAGAGAAAGGATGACAAGAGAGGAAGCAGGCAGAATGCAGAGAAAGGGATGACAAGAGAGAAAGCAGGAAGATTGCAGAGGAAGGGATGACAAGAGAGTAAGCAGGCAGAATGCAGAGAAAGGGATGACAAGAGTAAGCAGGCAGAATGCAGAGAAAGGATGACAAGAGAGTAAGCAGGCAGAATGCAGAGAAAGGGATGACAAGAGAGGAAGCAGGCAGAATGCAGAGAAAGGATGACAAGAGAGGAAGCAGGCAGAATGCAGAGAAAGGGATGACAAGAGAGGAAGCAGGCAGATTGCAGAGGAAGGGATGACAAGAGAGGAAGCAGGCAGAATGCAGAGAAAGGGATGACAAGAGAGAAGCAGGCAGAATGAGAAAGGGATGACAAGAGAGGAAGCAGGCAGAATGCAGAGAAAGGATGACAAGAGAGGAAGCAGGCAGATTGCAGAGAAAGGATGACGAGAGGAAGCAGGCAGAATGCAGAGAAAGGATGACAAGAGAGGAAGCAGGCAGATTGCAGAGAAAGGATGACGAGAGGAAGCAGGCAGATTGCAGAGAAAGGATGACAAGAGAGGAAGCAGGCAGATTGCAGAGAAAGGATGACGAGAGGAAGCAGGCAGAATGCAGAGAAAGGGATGACAAGAGAGAAAGCAGGAAGATTGCAGAGGAAGGGATGACAAGAGAGGGAGCAGGCAGGTTGCAGAGAAAGGGATGACAAGAGTAAGCAGGCAGAATGCAGAGAAAGGATGACAAGAGAGTAAGCAGGCAGAATGCAGAGAAAGGGATGACAAGAGTAAGCAGGCAGAATGCAGAGAAAGGATGACAAGAGAGTAAGCAGGCAGAATGCAGAGAAAGGGATGACAAGAGTAAGCAGGCAGAATGCAGAGAAAGGGATGACAAGAGAGAAAGCAGGCAGAATGCAGAGGAAGGGATGACAAGAGAGAAAGCAGGAAGAGAGAGTTGAAGTCTTAGTGAAGTCGGCTGGGGAATTCTGGGAATCGGAGTCCACAGGTATTAAATCAGGGGGTCTCCAACCTTCGCAACTTTAAGACTTTAAGTTGCCAAGGTTGGGACCCCTGATTTAAGACTTGTGGACTTCAACTCCCAGAGTCCCCATTCCACCATCCCTGTTGTTCTTTTTTCCCTCCTGCTTCCTAGAGTGGAGCGATTGCAGAGGAAGGGATGACAAGAGAGGAAGCAGGCAGGCAGAGTTGAAGTCTTAGCGGAGCCGGCTGGGGGAATTCTGGGAGTCGGAGTCCACGAGTTCTCCTTTCCTTGAGCAGGAAAACTGTCACCTGGCAAGAGTAGCAGGTCCTTGAAGCGGGCGCAGAGGGAGTGATACTCGCAGATCTTGGCGGGGTTCACGTCCACGGGGGCTCCAGCAAACACTCTCCTTGATGCCTGGCAGGAAGAAGGCTTCGGTGAGGCTCAAAGACCCCAAAGGAGGCGAAGGCCACCTCGTTTAGAGAAAACATTCCCCCCCTCAAAAAAAAAAAAAAAAAAAACCAGAGGAAATGCTCCCTCCCCAAATGACAAAACCGCCAAGACGATGGTGGGACCGCTTAGCAACAAACTTTGAGTTTGTTTCAAAGCCAAGGAGTGAGAACACAATGGTCAACCCTGGGACAGAGGTTGCCTTCGGACGTTGTGGGAGCTTCTGTCCTGGAGGCTTTCAAGTTGGACTGCCATTGGGCGGAATGGGGTAGGGTGTC
This sequence comes from Notechis scutatus, assembly GCF_049901735.1. Lineage (NCBI taxonomy): Eukaryota > Metazoa > Chordata > Lepidosauria > Squamata > Elapidae > Notechis > Notechis scutatus. The sequence goes on from NC_142025.1 coordinate 120,741,107, forward strand.
CTGTTTGGGCAGGAGGGGGTTGGACTAGATGACCAATAAGGTCCCTTCTAACTCTGTTCTTTCTTTCTTTTTCTTTCTCTCTCTCTCTTTTCTCCCTCCCTTTCTCTCATTTCTTCCTTTCTTTCAGAAATGGCTGTAGGGTCTCCTGCTTGGGCAGGAGGGGTTGGACTAGATGACCTCCAAGGTCCCTTCCAACTTATTCCTTCCTTCCTTCCTTCCTTCCAGAAATGGTGTAGGGTCTCCTGCTTGGGGGGTTGGACTAGATGACCTCAAAGGTACCCTCTGTTCATATCTGTGAAGGATTGTAAAAGGGGGAAACCAAAGAGCTCCCGGAAGGCCCCACCCCTTACTCACCATCCACCATGTCGGCCTTCTCCATGTCCCCCTGTCCTTGGGGGTCCGTGCCCTCCGCTCCTACCGCCAGCGTCTCGTTGGTCACGATGGTGACCTAGCCAAAAAAAAAACCAAAGTTTTTTTTTGAGTCAGTTAAACGACTGCGGAGCTTCATTTTTTATGACCGTGGCGAGGAAGGCCGTTTCAAACGGGCTCCCAAACTCGCTCAACAAACAAGGGAAATTGGAGACGCCATTGTGGAGTGCAGGAGTAGGATTCGAATTTCTTAACAACCATGGGCGTGGCCTAATTTGTAGGCGTGGCTTGGTGGTCACGTGACTGGCTGGGTGTGGCTTATATGTAAATATTGTACATATTTATGTAAAGATTGAATTTTTTATTTTTTTAAAAAAAGAGCAACTTTTACCCAAAACCAGGCCAAGCAGGCAGGCAGATTGAGTTGCTTGCAGAATCACAGATTTATTCAGAGATCTATTTATCTGCTATCTGCTGCCTGAGTCTGCACTGAATAATAGAAGCTTCAGGCTCAGCTCTGCTTTTAGATTAGCAAGAAAGCAAGAAATCCAACCGTTTCCCGCTTCCTAGCTAATCTAAAATCTCCGGCACAGCAGAACAGATGATGGTCGGGGGGGAAGGAAAAATAGCAACTTAACAGGCAAGTCGGATGGTGCACATGCCAGGTAAGGAGGAAGTGGGCAAGGCAGGGCCAGTCAGGGGCACGATTTGCCGGTTCTCCAAAGTGCCACAGAATCGTAACAACCGGTTCTATAGAACCGGTCCGACCAGGTAGAATCCCACCCCGGCATCATCCTCTTAACGACCCCATAATCCCTTGCGGGGTGGAGTTTGGACAACAGAATGGAGCTGAGCGTTTTACTGGCGGGTGCCTCTCCTGTCGCCAGGGCGGAGGTTTTTTTTTGTTTTTGCAGCAGATATATTCTCATTCTGCCCATAGAGAGAAATATTCTGTTCTCTACCTGGGATCGAACTCACAGCCTCCTGATTGTGAGGCGAGAGAGTTCCCCCTTCCAGGCCACTGCGACCAGGTAGAATCCCACCCCTGGGTGGGTCTGAAGTCGAGGACTACCTGTGCCCACCTCAAGCTCCCCCCCTCCTCCCAGCTGGCCCCTCACCTGCTCGCACTGGCCGTAGAGATCGAGGAGGACGTAACAGGGGCTGGGGATGTCCTGGGCCGCCACTCCCTGGTCGACGCCGTTGATGTACAGGTGGAGGCAGCCGCCGGTGTCCACCAAGACCCCCAGCACCGTCCCCTCGGGGCAGGTGTCCAGGTTGGGGCCGTAGTTCTCGCAGATCTGCAGGGGGGAGGAAGGCGAAACCCGGAGGGGCTCAGCTCCCCCTCAAATTCAGGCCTGTTTCTCTCCGCCTCCCACCACCCCACCAATCCCCCCCCGGGTGTGCACCCAGCCGCTCCCGGCGCACCTTGAGGGAGTTCTGGAAGACCGAGTCGCGCTGCAGGAGCCAGGTGGAGGGCTTGAGACAGCAGGCCGTGGCCGGGAAGTTGAGCCGCTCTGGGGAACTCCCGATGACCCCCAGCGAGAGGGACGAAGTCCACTGGGGGTTGAGCGAGTCGATCTGGAACTGGAAGAGAGGCGGGGTAGAGAGAGAGAAGGGAGGCAGGAGGTCCGAAGCGGATGTAGTGGCAAGAGAATTCCTGCAGGTGGTGCTAGTAGCAGCAGCAAACTGCGCTACATTTCCTACATGGGCCTCTTCCCCTTATCTCGCTCTGGGCTGGCTAGCAATTAGATCACCTTGGACTTATCAACCAGATGTGACACGGTTGTCACTGTCATGAGCAGCGATAGGATTTCTTCACCTTCTGAGATCATTATTATTCCTCAAGGAGGGGTTAAAAGTTTCACCAAGGCTGCATCTGCTCTCCAGTCCCAGCGCCCGAAATGTCTGCTGCCTTTCGTTTTGTGTAAAAAGTCATATAAAAGGCCATAAACGCCGCCCAGGCGGTCGCTGAAATGGCCGGTCTTTGAATCCCGTGGTTGGGAGGGGGGAGAGAGGAGAAAGCCACGGGGAGACCCCCCGCTCCTGCCTTTGTGCTTCTCCCTTGACCAGAGGAAGGACGGAAAGAAGGGAGGGAGGAAGAAAGGATGGAGAGAAGGAAGGAATAGAAGGAGGAGGAGAAGGGAGGGAGGATGGAAAGGAGGGAGGACACAAAGGAGGAGAAGGAAGGGAGGGAGGGAGAGAGGGGAAGGAAGGAAGGAAGGAAGGAAAGAAGGAACAGGAGAAGGCGGGAGGATGGAAAGAAGGAAGGAGTAGAAAGAGAAGGAAGGGAGAGAGAAAGGAAGGGAGGAAGAAAGGATGGAAAGAAGGAAGGAATAGGAGAAGGAAGACAAGGAGAAGGGAGGGAGGATGGAAAGAAGGAAGGACACATAGGAGGAGAAGGAAGGGAGGGAGGGAGAGGGGAAGGAAGGAAGGAAGGAAGGAAGGAAGGAAGGAAGGAAGGAAGGAAGGAAGGAAGGAAGGAAGGAAGGAAAGAAGGAAAGAGTAGAAAGAGAAGGGAGAGAGAAAAGAAGGGAGGAAGAAAGGATGGAGAGAAGGAAGGAATAGGAGAAGGAAGACAAGGAGAAGGGAGGGAGGATGGAAAGAAGGAAGGACACATAGGAGGAGAAGGAAGGGAGGGAGGGAGAGGGGGAAGGAAGGAAGGAAGGAAGGAAGGAAGGAAGGAAGGAAGGAAGGAAAGAAGGAAAGAGTAGAAAGAGAAGGGAGAGAGAAAAGAAGGGAGGAAGAAAGGATGGAGAGAAGGAAGGAATAGGAGAAGGAAGACAAGGAGAAGGGAGGGAGGATGGAAAGAAAGAAGGAAGGAATCAAAGGGAGGGAGGGTGAGTAAGAAGGGCAGGAGGTCGGAAGGGAGTCCCGCAGTTTGGGGGAGGGGAGAGGAGAAAGCCACAGAGAGCCCCCTCCTGCCTTTGTTGCTCTCCCTTGACCAGAGGAAGGACGGAAAGGAGGGAGGGAGGGAGGAAGAAAGGATGGAGAGAAGGAAGGAATAGAAGGAGAAGGGAGGGAGGATGGAAAGAAGGAAGGACTCAAAGGAGAAGGAAAAGGAAGGGAGGGAGAGACGAAAAAGGGTGGAAAGAAGGAAGGGATAGAAGAAGGAAGACAAGAAAGAAAAGGAAGGGAGGGAGGGAGAAAGAGAGGAAGACAGGATGGAAAGAAGGAAGGAGGAGGAGAAGGGAGGGAGGATGGAAAGAAGGAAGGAAGGAAGGAGAAGGAGGAGGGAGAAGGGAGGGAAGAGATGGAACAGAGGAAGAAAGGATGGATGGAAGGAAGAAGAAGAAGGGAGGGAAGGAAGGAGGGAGGAAGGGGGAAGAAAGGATGGGAAAAAAGAAGGAACAGGATTGAAAGAAGGAATCAAAGGAGAAGGAAGGGAGGGAGGGAGGGAGAGAGAGAGGGGGAAGGAAGGAAGGAAAGAAGGAAGGAATCAAAGGAGAAGGGAGGGGGAGAGAGGAAGGAAGAAAGGATGGAATGAAGGAAGGAATAGGAGAAGGAAGACAAGGAGAAGGGAGGGAGGATTGAAAGAAGGAAGGAATCAAAGGAGAAGGAAGGGAGGAGAGAGAGAGAGAGGAAGAAAGGAAGGAGAGAAGGAAGGAAGGAATCAAAGGAGAAGGAAAGGAGGGAGAGAGGAAGGAAGAAAGGATGGAATGAAGGAAGAAACAGAAAGAGAAGGAGAAGGGAGGAAAGATGGAAGGAATCAAAGGAGAAGGAGAGAGAGAAGGAAGGGAGAGAGGAAGGAAGATTGGAAACAAGAAAGGAAAGAGTTAAAGGAGAAGGGAGGGAAAGGATGGGAGGGAGGGAAACGGAAGGAAGGAAAATGGAGAGAAGGAAGGAGGGAAGGACGTTGGACCACGAGGCCCAGCCAGCTGGAGCCCCCAAGGGCTCAGCCCAGAGACCCCACCTGGAAGAGCTGCTGCTGGGGCAGAGGCTGGGCCACCACCACGATGCCCTGGTTGTAGCTGGAGACCCGCGTGGCCGTCAGGTTGCCGTTGGACAGGAGGATGTTCTTCCCGTGGTTCTCCAGGAACTCCATGGAGGCCGTGGGCGGAGGGCAGGTCGCGCTCGCCCTGGTGGACACAAGGGCAAGAGTCGGAAGGGACCCCAGGGGCCCTCTAGTCCAGCCCACTGCCCAGGCAGGAAACCCTATACCCCGTGATGGTGTGCCACAGGTGGCACGCACAGCCATTTGCGCCGGCACAGGAGCCGCAGGCAAACTTATCTCACTGCGCATGCGTGCGCCTCACAACGGATTTTATCGGCTGGTTTGAGGCCTTTTTCGGCCTCCCAAAAAAGCCTCTGCAGGCTTTGCAGGCTGGATAATAGGCCATTTCCTCACTTCCTGTCTCTCGTCCTTCATGGGATTGGCGAGTTGGAAGGGAGCACGGAGTCCTTCCAGCCCAACCGCCCCTGTTCAAGCGGGGGACCTTATCCCACCCCAGGCCAAGGGTTAACTAGCTTCTTTATAAGCCTCCAGTTATGGAGCAGCCACAACTTCTAGCGGCAAGCGGTTCCACCGGCTAATTGATCTGGGAGTATGGAATAACAAGAGTCGGAAGGGATCTTGGAGGTGTCCTAGACCACCACCACCCCCTTCTCAAGCAAGAAACCCCTATAACATCTGGCCAGTTTCTTCTTAAATACCTCCAGTTATGGAGCAGCCACAACTTCTAGTGGCAAGCGGTTCCACCGGCTAATTGTCCTCCCAGTCAGGAAATTCATCCTTAATTCTAGATAATAAATTGACACACACCCCCTCTTCTTTGGGGCAGCCCCTCAAATATTGGAGGACTGCTATCATGTCCACCCCGCTGGTCCTTCCCTTCACTAGACCGGCCAAACCCAAATCCTTCCAATGTGCTTCGTAGGTTTTAGTATTCTTTAGACCTTTAATCATCCCTCTCTTTTTTTTGTTCTTTTCTAGGCTTTCAACGTTCTTGTTTTGCATTCTGGTGGGCCGGAGCAGGAAGGGGGTTCCCTAGGCCTAGCCGGGCCCTCCCCTTCCCCAATCCCCCTCCCCCCCCCTTTTTTTTTGCTTCAGAGAGAAAGTTGCTCTAGTTTTACTTTTGGACTCCAACTCCCAGAATTCCCCATTCAACTAGTCTTCCCTCCCCCTCCCTCCCTAGAGTGGAGAGACCGCAGAGGAAGGGATGACAAGAGAGGAAGCAGGCATCGACTTGAAAGTCTAGTGAAGCCGGCTGAGGAATTCTGGGAGTTGAAGTCCACAAGTCTCAAATCAGGGGTCCCCAACCTTGGCCCCTTTAAGGCGGGTGGGACTTCAACTCCCAGAATTCCTCATTCAACCATGCCTGTTGTTTTTCCCTCCTCCTCCTCCCTAGAGCGGAGCGACTGCAGAGAAGGATGACAAGAGAGGAAGCAGGCATAGAGTTGAAGTCTCGCGAAGCTGGCTTGGGAATTCCGGGAGCTGGAGTCCTCCAGGCTTAAAGGGGCGAGTTTGGAGACCCCATGCTCTAGCAGCTCACAGGCTCCCGGCCTCGTTTGTGGGGCGGGCGAAACAATCGAGCCGGGGGGGGGGGCGTGTACGGACCGGGGTGGGCTCTTCCTCCTCTTCGCTGTAGGGCTCCGAGGCGACTGACGGGGGGTGGGTGCCCTCAGCCTCTTCCAGCATGGTGGAGCTGACGATGGAGACGGATGTGACCCGGCCGTAGAGATCCAGCACCACGAAGACGTTCTGGACGCGGGAGAGGAACCAACCATCAGGAAGACTTGCCGGGGGGTGGGGTGGGGGGGAGGGGAGGGGGCTCTTGGCACACTTCCTCTCGTAACCCTCCCCCCATCCTTTCTCTTCCTCCTTCTCCTCCTTTCTCTTCCTCCTTCTCCTCCTTTCTCTTCCTCCTTTCCCTTCTTTCCTTCCTCTCATCCTTCCTTTCTTCCCTTCCTTCCTTCCTCCCTCCCTCTCATCTTTTCTCTTCTTCCTTTCCCTTCCTTCCTTTCTTCCTCCTTCTCCTCCTTTCCCTTCCTTCCTTCCTCCCTCCCTCCCTCTCATCCTTTCTTCCTCCTTTCCCTTCCTTCCTTTCTTCCTCCCTCTCATCCTTTCTCTTCCTCCTTTCCCTTCCTTCCTTTCTTCCTCCTTCTCATCCTTTCCCTTCCTCCTTTCCCTTCCTTTCTTCCTCCTTCTCATCCTTTCTCTTCCTCCTTTCCCTTCCTTCCTTCCTTCCTTCCTTCCTCCCTCCCTCTCTCTCATCCTTTCTCTTCCTTTCCCTTCCTTCCTTCCTCCCTCCCTCCCATCCTTTCTCTTCCTCCTTTCCCTTCCTTTCTTCCTCCTTCTCATCCTTTCTCTTCCTCCTTTCCCTTCCTTCCTTCCTCCCTCCCTCTCTCTCATCCTTTCTCTTCCTTTCCCTTCCTTCCTTCCTCCCTCCTCCCATCCTTTCTCTTCCTCCTTTCCCTTCCTTCCTTTCTCCTTCTAATCCTTTCTCTTCCTCCTTTCCCTTCCTTCCTTCCTTCCTCTCATCCTTTCCCTTCCTTCCTTCCTTCCTTCTTTCTTCTTCTTCCTCTCTCCCTCCCTTTACCTATTTTCTGCACATGGAAAAAAACAAAGACAACCAGGAAGGCCTTTCATGATGGAATTGCTTTACATTTTGTTTAAACTCTTATAACCATCATGTAGCTACCCACCTACCTCCCTATCTTCCTTTCTTCTCATTGCCATCGCCTTATCTATTTTCCTTCTTTCCTTCCTTTCATCTATTCCCTCCCTTCCTTCCCCTCTCTTCCTTCTTCTCATTCCCATACCCTTCCTTGTCTATCTTCCTTCCTTCTTCCCCTCCCTATTTCCTTCCTTCCTCCCTCCCTCTTCTCCTTCCTTCTTCCTCCCTCCTTCCCATCCTTCCTTCCTTCCTTCCTGTCCTTTCTCCTCCATTTCCTGTCTTCCATCCTTCTCCTTCTCCCATTCTCCCCTCCTTGCCTCCCCCCTCCCTCCCTCCCTCCCTCCAATCAGGGGTCCCCAGCAGTCCCAACCCGGTCTGGGGCCATCCGATGAATGCCAGCTGGTCTGTGGGAGGTGACGGTAACTGCCCCCCTCCTGCTGGGCCCTCTCCGCCAATGGCACAGCCCAATGGGATGGGATGCCCCCAGTTTTACAGCCCCTCACCCCCAGACCCCTCACTGGGCCCAGAGAGCAAGGCCGGCCTGGGGCCTTCTTACCTTGGCCACACCAGTGGCGGCCGCCCCCATGTCCTCCCCGTCGATCAGCACATGCATGGTGTCGTCAGTGCAACGCTTCACCCCCACGCGGCTGCCCACCTGGAGGACAAATCACAGGCAGGTCCTTGACTTACAACCACTCATTTACTGACTGTTCAAAGTTACGACGTCACTGAGAAAAAGTGACTTTTTCAACACTTATATGACTACTGCAGCATCGCCATGGGTCACCATCCAAGGGTGGGATTCAAATTTCTTAACAACCGATTATTGGAGCGGGGCCTAATTTGTGGGAGTGGCTTGGTGGTCACGTGTCTGGCTGGGCATGGCTTGTATGTAAATATTGTACATATTTATGTAAAGATTGAATTTTTAATTTTAAAAAAAGAGCAACTTTTACCCAAAATCAGGCAAAGCAGGCAGGCAGATTGAGTTGCTCACAGAATCACAGATTCATTCAGAGATCTATCTTTCTGCTATCTGCTGCCTGAGTCTATCACATAAAATTTGCTTGCAAGTAAACTCATAATATTTGCTAGCAAGTAAACTCACAAAACACCATGTATATAAACATTGAAATATATACACATATATATATATATGGATCTTTGGTTATTCGGGTTTTCTCCCGCGTAAGATTGGAAGTATCTAGGCAACATTTCGATGAAGTCTCATTCATCATCTTCAGGCTTCTGTCTTCAGCTCTGTGCTTCTCAGAGTGATGTGAGCTTGCAGCTGCTTCTTCCTTTTAACTGCTAGTGGGGGTGTGACTTGATTGGGTGGGGGCTTGGCTGTGTTCTGATTGGGTGGGGGTGTTCTCATTGGTTGGGGTTTGGCTGTATTCTGATTGGTTGGGGGTTGGCCATGTTCTGATTGGCTGGAGGTGTGTTCTGTTCATCTGGGTGCCTGGTTGGGGTGTGTTTGAGCTGGAGGTATCAGGGGATCTGTTTGTGCCCAGGTGTTTGCCTGGCTTGTGGTGTGGAGATTTTTTTGTTTGTGAGTGCAGGCTTCCAAATAATTGACAGTCTGGTGGAATCATCTCTTCTATTCATGCTTTCAGGTCTTTTTTCAATCTCTATGGCTTCTCTGATAATTCTGTGGCTGGGATTCTCTATAGTGGCCAGGGTTTTGGTGCCATTGAAGTCGATGCTATGACCTGTGGCTTTCATGTGTTGGAGTAGTGAGGACGTGTGTTCCAGCTTTTTTACTGCATTTTTGTGTTCATCCAGGCGGGTACTTATTCTTCTATTGGTCTGTCCAATGTATGTGGCCGGGCATGATGCACAGGGGACTTCGTATATGCCTTGGTTTTCCAGGTCAGCAAAGTGGCTGAAACAGCTGGCTGGGGGAATTCTGAGAATTGAAGTCCACAGGTCTTAAAGTTGCCAAAGTTGGAGACCCCCTGCTCTAATAGGACTTCCCTCTGGTTGACCTTCACCCTTGCTGACCACGCCCCCCTCCCGACTCACCCCCAGACGCTCCAGAGAGCAGCCGTAATTCTGCTTCTGCAGGATGCCGTTGCGCCGGACCTCCGAGCCCGTCACTAGCCAGGTCACCTTGGAACGCAGCTCCAGGAGAGAAGAGGGCAGCCCCGTGGCCATGCAGGAGGCATCCGAGGGCAGCAGTGTGGTCAAGCCCACGTGGACCGATCCGGACCACTTGTCGTCCATCTTGTCAATCTTCACCTGAGGAGACACAAAAGGAGAAGCAGGAACTTAACCCATTTGAAGAGTTTTTTAAAAAATGGTTTATACATTTCTTTTTCTTCTTTAAAATACGTAAATGCTTAATGAACAGTGTATTGTCTGGATCCGTTTGTTCATACAAAGTATTAATAAACTGGTACTGAGAGTAATATAATAACAAGCATAATTAAAACAGTAATAATTACTTACCTGGGCTTCCCCGAAAATAAGACCCTGTCCTATAATTTTTTTTTGCCACCAAAAAAAAGGCACCAGGTCTTATTTTCGGGGGTGGGGGAATGACCTCCACGGACTAACCTCACTTACGCGCGTCGTCACCGGCCTCCTTCCGGAAGTCCTTCTTCCATGGCCGGCAAGGCCTTCCTGAAGCTGATAAATGCCGACAACTCTCCAGAGCTACGGAGGCCTTCAGGAAAGCCTTGCCGGCTGCTGAAGAAATGGGCCGGCCAGGCAGGTGCGCGAGGCCTGGCTACACCTGTCCAAAGGTAAGTAGTAGGGCAGCTCCATTCCCCCTGCCACTATCCCCACCCTAGCTTAATTCTTACCCGTCCACTCTGGAGTGGGTGGGATCTTAATTAGGGCTTATTTTGGGGGGGGTAGGGCTTATATTGGGCGCACATGTAAAAAATCAAGCTAGGACTTACTTTCAGGGTAGGTTGTATTTTCGGAGAAACAGGGTATTCATGATTAAATTCTTACTTATAATGATAACACTGGTAATAAAAATAGTAGTAATAAGTGTAATATAAGTACTAATGTTTGCTTATATATAATTTCTTGCATTCTTTTCTTATATATATTATTAATCTTTCATCTTCTAGTTTCCACCTCTTTTATCCAACCATTGAGTGAACATATCCCATGTTAAAAAGTATTGTTTCTTCCGTTATCCTTTATAATTAATGTTGATCTATCCATCTCTGCACAGTCTAATATTTTCCCAATTATACTGCATCTGTAGGTGTGTCTTCATCTTTCCAATGTTCTGCAAATACAATTGTTGCTGCGATGTGTTGAACATGTATTATTAAATATATCGTCTCTTTATTAGTTTTGTGGTACTATACCTGATAAAAATATTTCTGGTTTTAAATCTATGTGTTGTTTTATCATTTTCTCTAACCAGGTATGTATTCTTGTCCAGAATTTATTTTGCTTTTTGGACAAGTCCATCACATGTGGACATCTGAAGTGGTGTAGGGTTTCCTGCCTGGGCAGGGGGTTGGACTAGAAGACCTCCAAGGTCCCTTCCTACTCTGTTATTCTATTCTATATGCGGTAGTACTCTGTTCCCTGAAAATACGACCTAATCTGAAAGTAAGCCCTAGCTTGATTTTTACATGGTGCCCAATATAAGCCCTACCCCCCAAAATAAGCCCTAATTAAGATTCCTGCCCACTCCAGAGTGGATGGGTAAAAATTACGCTAGGGTGGGAATGGGTGGGTAGAGTTGCCCTACTACTTACCTTCGGACAGTTGTAGCCAGGCCTCGCAGACCCCAACACCTGCTTTGCCGGACCGTTTCTTCAGCAGCCGGCAAGGCCGGCAAGGCTTTCCTGAAGGCCTCTGTAGCTGAGAACAAATCTCTGGATCGATCCTGAAGGCTGCAGAGGCCTTCAAGAAAGCCTTGCCGGCCGCAGAAGAAGGACTTCTGGAAGGAGGCCGAGGGTGACATGCGCAAGTGAGGTTAGTCGGTGGAGGACATTCCCTGAAAATAAGCCCTGGTGCCTTTTTTTGGTGGCAAAAAAAAATATAGGACAGGGTCTTATTTTCGGGGAAAAACAGGTAAGTAATGATTAGTATTTATTAGTGTTCCACGGGGGTCTCCACGAGGTACCCTTTGGCCAGGTGGGATAACATGTCCTTCATGAGTGGGAGGGGATATAGATAGTGTACACACAGTCTATTGATCACCCTAAAGTCAACGCATAACCTCATAGTCCCATCTTTTTGAATGAATGAATGTTTCTCAGAGTCAGCTAGCTGTCAGGATTCCGGCAGTTACCCCCATTTAAATAATGAGTCTCGAGACAAACTTCCAAACCTTCAAAAGGATTTATCGGAAGTTAAACGGTCCGGCACTGCCTGGGTTTAGCCGACTCTGACACACATCATTCACTGTCACCCTTGACCCTGTTTTCTCCCCCACCCCCTGGGTGTATCGTAATTCATATTCTCCAATGGGACACGTCCATAGCCAAGAGCCATCGATCATGCTCTCCAGTTAGAATTTTGCTTGGCAGAAACTTCAGTCACCTACTTACTATCTTTGAAAAACGATTCATAGAATGCCCTTTCGATTTCCAAGCTGCCGCACTGCTCCCCCCTCTCCTTTTCTGTTGGCAACTCTAAAAAGACCATTAGGCATATCAAATATGAGTTGACACCCCCACCTCAGGATAGGTGTGGACGGTCTCACCTCAAAGATTTCATCCGTCTTCAGTTCCTTCATGCTGAAAACGATGCCGTGGCAGAAACTGGACACCCGCACAGCTCGGCACCCGTCGTCCTGAAAGGCCACGTTCTTGCCGCAGGAGCTGTGGAAACGGTGGGCCACGCCGGGAACTGGAGGAGGGGGGAGGGTGGTCAACGGGGCATCGAGTCTCGGGGGACACCATGGGCCCTTTACTAACCCCAAACCCTCAAGGGGGATCGGGGGCTCACCCGGGGAGTGGATGGGGAAGGACTTCTCTGTGATGTTGCTGGTGGAGAGGCTGTTGTCCAGGGGCCCCGTGGAGCTGGTGATGGACACCTGGACGCACTGGCCATAGAGGTCCACCACGGCGTAGACCTCTGAGCGGGGGCGAGAAAGAGCGGAGGGGAGAAATCGGATCGGGCTCCGTTCAACCCAGGCAGGAAAAAATGGAATACAATAAAATAGAATGGAAAAAGAGGATAGAATGGAATTAATAGAAAACAGAACAGAATAGAACTAATAGAACAGAATAAAAGAGAAAATAGAATAGAATTCATAGAAAATAGAATTAACAGAAATATAATAGAATAAAATAGGATAGAATGGAATTAGAAAATAGAATAGAATAGAATAGAAAATAGAATGGAATTAATAGAAAATAAAATAGAAGATAGAATAGAAGATAAAATAGAATTAATAGAAGATAGAATTAACAGAAAATAGAATTAATAGAATAGAATAGAATAAAATAGAATAAATAGAATAGAAAATAGAATGGAATTAATAGAAAATAGAATATAGAATAGAATATAAGATAAACTAGAATTAATAGAAGATAGAATTAACAGAAGATAGAATTAATAGAATAGAATAGAAAATATAATGGAATTAATAGAAAATAAAATATAGAATAGAAGATAACCTAGAATTAATAGAAGATAGAAATAACAGAAAATAGAATTAATAGAATAGAAGAAAATAGAATGGAATTAATAGAAAATAGAATATAGAAGAGCAGATAGACTAGAATTAATAGAAAATAGAATTAACAGAATAGAATAAAGTAGAATAGAATAGAATGAATAGAATAAAAAATAGAATTAACAGAAAATAGAATAGACTAGATAGAATGGTATGGCATGACATAGAATAGAATAACAAGAATTGGAAGGGACCCTGTCACATTTTTCTATGCTGTTGTAACTTGGAATGAACTGTTGTAAGTCAATGAGTAGATGTATTTGAACCTCACAGTCTTTTAACATGGGTGGACTTCAACTCCCAGAATTCCCCCAGCCAGCTGGGTTTTTTTTTTCTTTTTTTAAAAATTTGCTGAAGTCAAGATGTATTACGTCTTACTGCATTCCCACCGTCTACTATCCAAAACAAAAAAAAAAGTTCTAGGAATTCTGGGAGTTGAAGTCCCCTGATTTTGGTTTTGTTTGAAAGGCCCGCCCTACCCATCATGTCCCCACCTTTGACCTTCGCTACAATGGCCTCACCCTTCCCTGGGGGCAGTCCGGAGCATGCCACCCCCTGGTCCACGCTGTTGATGAAGTAGTGCAGGTCCCCCTTCACCGTCCGCATCATGCCAATGCGTGAGCCGGTGGTCAGCGAGTCCAAGTCGCAGCCGTAGTTGTTGCGCAGGGTGTTTCCGTCCTGCATAATGGCGGTGCCACTGAAAGGAGAGGGAGGGAGAGGTGGGGAGGAGAAAAATTACACCCGCCGCTGCTGGTCTCTGTTGCAATGCTGCGCATGGAGAAAAGGGGGTTGGGGAGTGGAGAGTAAGGCGGACATCTTGACTTTTTTGCCCTCCTGGGAGGACAGAAGAGGAAAGGACCAAAGGCACTGGGGCTTTCCAGGGGCCAAGTAAGATCGGAAGACTCAGTTCGGGCTCCCCAGCAGCTGAGATTCAAGAATTCTCGGGGGAAAGTCGCCTAGCCAAAGGCGGGACTAGAACTCCCAATCTCTCGGTGATTGGATCCAGCTGGATTTGATGCCTAGGGTGGGACGAGAACTTTCCGTCTCCTGGTGATTGGACCAAAGTCACCCAGCTGGCTTTCATGCCTAAGGCGGGACTAGAACTCCCATTCTCCTGGTGATTGGCCCAAAGTCACCCAGCTGACTTTCATGTCTAAGGCGGGACTAGAACTCCCAGGCTCCTGGTGATTGGCCCAAAGTTTCCTAGTTCGCTTGCAGGCCTAAGATGGCACTAGAATTCCCAGTCTCCTAGTGATTGGTCCAAGGTCACCTAACTAACTTTCATGCCTATGATGGGACCAGAACTCCCAATCTCCTGGTGATTGGCTCAAAGTCACCCAGTTGGTTTTCATGGCTAAAGCGGGACTAGAACTCCCAGTCTCCTGGTGATTGTCCCAAAGTCACGTAGCTGCCATTCATGGCTAAATCAGGACTAGAACTCCCCGTCTCCTGGTTTCTATCCTGGTGCCTTTTACCGCTAGACCAAACTGGCTCCCAGATTAGTTCTCATTCTTTGCCTCCATCCTTACTTAGTTACCTGAGCATCCAGGTATCGTAGTCAATGTCCGTCATTGTATTGGGAAATTCCAGGTCTTCCGGACGGATGGCGGTGACTCCTGCACGGACGACAAAGGCCAAAAGCATTAAGGGGGGTGGGGACACATCCCACTGCCCCCCCTCCAGATCCCCCAATCTCTCCCCCCTTACCTGCTTCAATGGACCCCGACCAACGATCCACCATCTTCTGGATAACGATTTCGAACAGTTCGCCATCCCGGAGGGGCCTGCGGGAATCAAAGCTCGTGAGGCAAGCCATCGCGCCCAACGACTGGAATTCTGGGCTCAATTGATGTAGTTGAGCGGAGCACTGCCTGCTAATTCCTCCCATCCCGACCCCTTAGAGGCAGTGCTCGACTCACAACAGTTCGTTTAGCGACCGTCGAAAGTTACCAGAGCGCCGAAAGAGGCAAACGAGGATTGTTTTCCACACTAACGGCCGTTAACGTTGTTATCAAAATTTGAACGCTTGGTGACTGGCATGGACTTATGACCACTGCCACGTCCTGGGGTCATGTGATCCCCTTTTGCAACCTTCTGACAAGCCATGGGGGGACCCCGTGTTCTGACCTCAGCTTCCCCAAAAAGCACTACGCAGATTTTTTTTATCCCGGCAAGACCCCTTTCATTAAACGGAGGTGAATTTCTGGCATTTGCTTTCAGCAAAGGCCTGGCAAACAGTCTTCCCAGGGTCTAATTAGGAGCACAGACCTTATCTAGCCTGGAAAGCTGCTAAGTAATTATTTCCAAACACAGTGCTAACAAGGAAGGACTCAGCACAGAATCTCTGAGATGCACAGACTGCGGCAACGAACGAACGAATTGTCTCCCGCAAAAGCCCCCTCCCCATTCACTCCTCTTTTATTCCCTATGGGAGGGGCCATTCACCATCCACCTGTGGCTTTACTCCCGAGTCGACCCTTGCTCCTTAGCTGTTCCCTTCTTCTGGCAGCTCTGTGCATGCGCACACTGGGAACAGGCTCCAGCTGTTCTTCTTCCCCACTGATCTCCGACTCTGAAGGCAGCTGATAACTGTCGGACGGCACTGGCCCCATCTCTGCCTCTGACGCAGAGCCCTCGTCTGAGCCTTCCCCAGACTCCAGGACTGGCCCAGGTTCCTCCCCAACCTCCTCACAGTCTGACTCTGCTTGCCGGCTCCGCCAGTAACCGCCGGGCCACAACAGCCAGATTGACTTAACAACCATATGACTAACTCAACAACTGCATTGGTTCACTTAACAACCGGGGCAAGGAAGGTCACAAAATGGGACGAAACTCACTTTTCACAAACATCTCATTTGGAAACATGAGTTTTTGGCTCAATTGCGGCCATAAGTCGAGGAGTACCTGTACCTGCCTTCGATTCACAACAGTTCTTTTATCGACTATTGGAAGGAAAAAGCAACCGATCACCCTTCTTGCACTTATGACCGTTGCAGATCCCCATTAATAAAAATCCGATGCTCGGCGACCGACTCGTATTTATGATGGACGCAGCGTCCGGGGGGGGCGGGAATCATGTGAGATCCCCTTTTGCGACCCCTTGACAAGCCAAGTCAATGGAGGGGAGGTAAGCCCAATTCACTTAACGGCCGTGTGACTAACTCAAACGACTGCATCGATTTCCTCAACAACTGCAGCCCAGAATGGTCGCAGAACGGGGCAAAGCTTAACCACCCCATTCATAACTTCACAACTTGCAGGGGTTCCCTTAGCTGCAAGCAAGCAAGAATCTAAGGCTCAGTTGCAGTCGTTAACTGAGGACTAGGTTAGTTTAATTTATTGTCCTTGCACCTCGTACAACAAAATTAAATGCCGTCTTCAGTGCACATCATGACATGACCATGAAAATAAAACACAAGGACACATCCTTCACGTTCTATATATATTGAACTGAAAACTCCTGATATCGCATTCATATTGCACTATACAGTAGAATTCAACAGAGCTCCTGCCCTGGGATAGAAGCTGTTTTTCAGCCTTGTTTTTATTCTCTGTACCGTCTGCCAGATGGTAATAGTTCAAAACAAGGGAGCCCAGGATAAGATAAATCTTTGAGAACATTTTGAACTTTCTCAAGGCAGCGGGAGTGATAAAGCGAAGAGGGGAGAAGGCAGCCCATGATCCTCTGGGCAATGACATCCCCGGAGTGCTTTCCTATCTGCCCCTGTGCAAGTGGCAAACCCTACACAGGTGCAGGAAGTTAAGATGCTCTCTCTGGTGCAGCGGTAGAAGGTCACCAGCAGTTTTCCATTCAGTTGTTGTTTTCTGAGAAGCCTCAGGTAGCATAATCTCTGCTGGGCCCTTTTGACCAAGGCTGCAATGTGAACCCCCCCAGGTCAGGTCCTCATTTAGGGTAACACCCAGAAACTTAAAACTGGCCACTTGCTCCCCTCGGTCTCCATTGATAAGGAGGGGCTGGATGTCTGATCTCTTCCTTCTATAGTCCACTATCAGCTCCTTGGTCTTATTGGCGTTGAGGACCAAGTTATGGTTTCCACACCACGAAAGCAACCGTTGGTCCACCTCATGAGTCCCACCACTGTTGTATCATCTGCCAATTTAGCAATAGTGTTACTAGCGTGAACGGGAATGCAGTCATGCCCATAAAGAGTATAGAGTAAGGGACTCAACACACAACCTTGACTAGTCACAGGGATGGGATTCAACTGGTGGAACAACTGGTCCGGGGAGCCCAACAGCTGATCGTCGGAGAGAAGCGGTTCGCTCCCAGCTGATCTTCGGAGCTCCTGGTTTGCCCGAACCCGTGCCGAACCGGTCGAATCCCATCCCGGACAAGTTGCAAACTCGTCCTTTCACTGACCGGTTGGAGATGACAATGGCGTCGTTGAATTCACTGCGGCAGTTCTGGCGCAGGGCCGTGCGCCCCCCGTTGGTGATGACGGCGTTGTTCCCGTGGAGGTGATGGAACCGCAGGTCACTCCCTGAAGCCACGGAGGAGGGACTGCTGGGGGAGAGCTGGTTGTTCCCCTCCGAGAGGTCGTCGGGAAGAGGGAGGAGATCTGGGAAGGAAGGGAGGGCGAGACCAGGAGTGGGGCTTCAGCTGGTTTCACGCCAGTTCGGCCAAAACGGTTTTTAATCTTACATCTGGTCGGGTGAAAACTGGTCGTTCCGACGACTGTCTGACCCCGCCTACTCCTCCCCTCCCCTCCCCGGAGTCCCTACGCAGCCCATTTTGGATCGCAGGTAAGTGCGGGGCAAATGAATGATGTATTTTAGTATCGACTGGCTGTCAGGACTCCAACCAATCTACCCGCATTCGAATCGTAAGTCTCTAGCCGCAGAGAAAATAAAATTGATTTATTAGGAGCGGCCATGTCGGCATTAGCTGGGTGCAGCCGACACTAAAATCCATCCCTCCTTTCCCCCTTGACCCTGGTCTTCCCCACACCCTCTGGATGTATATTCTCCGATGGGACACATCCATAGCTAAGAGTCATCAATCAGGCTCTCCCAGTAATATTCTTGCGCTCTGACAACTTTGGGCTGCCAAAGCGATTATCTAGGCACTTAAGGAATGCACTGTTCCACGAGGCCGGAAACGGGCGTGTTTCCGGAGGGCCTTGGGAGCCCAGGGCAGCCTACTAGGTCAAAAATGGGGCGGAAAGGGGGGGGGAATGCAGCGTGGCCCCTCGTGGCCCGGTTTCATTCCCAAGGTGGTGCAGGAAGTTGGCTAGGCCACTGCCACGCCCACCCAGCAACCGGGACAGAGAACCGGTTACCTGGTCCAGTGAGGGCGGATCAATTGCGAGACAGAGTCTATTCTTGATTCACGGCTATATAGAGGAGGTCTACAATATTTAGTCAAGTGGAAGGGATATCCTTGAGGTCAGGCATCACGGGATGGCCACATCGGTGTTAATGCACCACGTCTTCAACGGAGTACCCTGGGAAACCCAAGGGGGGGGGGGTCGTGAACCACTACGGTGATAATTATTTCCTTTTTATTGCTTTACAGGCAGATCTCTGGCAGGGGGTTTGAATGTCAGCTGTCAGCCCCAAATAGGCCTCACTGCGAGTCAGCTGGCCATGTCACCGTATCTCTGCTGCTGCTGGATCTGTATTTCTGCTTGTGTGCTGGCCAATGACTTTGGCATGACTCAACAGAGCTGAGGATGGATCCTGCAACAACTACGGGGGAGGAGGATGGATTCTGCAACAACTGCGGGGCTGCCGGGAGCGGCTCTTTTCATGTATCGATGTGGTGCATACGGTTAAAGGGGGTTGGGGCACATATAGATGGTAGTTAAAGACAGGTTAAACATGGTGAAGGTGGCACCAGGTGGGGATCAGTTAGTGTGGGGTCGGAATAGGGTAGGGATGTAGACATGTTATAGGGCTAATAACATTTAGGGATAATGGGTTAGGCCAGAACTAGAACTGTGTATAGGCCTGAGTGTGGTGGGGTGTGTGTCTCACGACAATGGCAATAAAAGGAAAGGGAGCCAACTCAAACCCAACTCTAACCTTGCCTGGTTAGAGTATTGGTTGTTTGCTGAGCTCATGAATAAACCACCATTGCACGACAAAGGAGCTGGAGCTTGTGTTCAATTCAGGAAAAATCTTCAGGAGTCAAGGACGGGCTGAGAGTTAAACGATTCGAAGACCCCCCCCCGGGCAAGAGTCACGCTCGAGGGACCCACCTCCCTCTGAATCAAGGCCGTCCCATCCACGCCCCACAAAGGTCACCCCCCAAATTAACCCCCGAAACACGAGGAGTGCAGGAATTTCACTGGTCTACTTGAATTGTGAGAAACAGACCAGGAAGAGAAGTGGGCGTTTGTGTGTCCCCATCCCCACCGTTTTTCTCTGATGGGGGGGGGTGTCTTCCTGTCTTTTGGGCTTCCTGCTTTTTTCCAGAGTTGGAAGGGACCTTAGAGGTCATCTACTCCAACCCCCTGCCCAAACAGGAGTCCCTACGCCATTCCAGACAAAATGGCCGTCCAATCTCTTCTTAAAAACCTCCGGTGTCGGAGCACCCACAACTTCTGGTGGCAAGGAGTTCCCCTGGTTAATTGTTCCCCCCGATTTAAAATTTCTTCTTACTCCTAGGTTGCTTCTCTCCTGGATGAGTTTCCGTCCGTTGCTTCTCTGTTGCTCTTCTCTGCACTCTATTTCTAGAATCTCAACTTTTTTTTCTGTATTTTTTGTGGTGACCAAAACTGGATGCAGGACTCTAGGTGTGGCCTTACCAGGGCATTATAAAGCAGCGTTAGCACTTCAGAGGATGCAAACAGAATAACAGAGTTGGAAGGGACGTTGGAGGTCATCTAGTCCAGTGGTTGCCAACAGGTGGGCTGAGGACCATTGGTGGTCCGTGAGAAAATTTTGGTGGTCCGCAATGTCCCCCCCCCCCCCAAAGCAATTAATCCAGGCTGCAAATACAAAGCTGCGCCGCCCACGTGACCCATGGGAACACAAGGCTTGCATTGCGAACAATATGAAGTAGTGAGGGGAGGGGGGAAAGGGCAGGGGGTGGATCTTGCCCCACTTGCCTCACGCGCCTGGCCTGGCCACCGGGCTGCTTCTTTCCGCTTCTTCCTTCTTCTGCTTTTGGCTGCACGCAAGGAAAGCAGCCAGAGTCTTTCTTTCTCTCCCCCAAACTCTGCCAGAAATGAGTCTTTGGGACCCTGCAAGGCCTCCTGCTCCAAGAGGCTGCACCATTCTGGTGGAGTTTGGGGGAGAAAGAAAGACTTCTGCTGCTTCTGCTGCTTTCCTTGCATGCAGCCAAAAGTCTCTCCTCTCTGTCTCTCTCCCGCTGAGAAGGGAGCTGGAGACGGTATCCTGCCATCCCAAATAAAGAACGAGCGATCGGTCGGAAAACGGGGTGGGGGATTTTCCCAGGGTCTCTGCTGCTTTCTGCAGGGACCCTGGGAAAACGTCAGCAAGCCACCGTCAGTCAAAATTCATATTAGCGGTCCGCGGGATTTAAAATTATGAGTTTGATGGTCCCTGAGGTCCAAAAGGTTGGCGCCTCCTGATCTAGTCCTACCCCTCCCCCCAGCTTGAGCAGGAAGACCAGAGAAACGGCTGTCCAGTCTCTTCTTAAAAACCTCCATTGATGGAGCACCCACAACTTCTGGTGGCAAGCTGTTCTACAGGTTAACTGTTCTCACTGTCGGGAAATTTCTCCTTCCTGGCTTGTAAACCAACTCTTAACTTTCCTGTCCTCAAAATAAGCCATATTCCTTGTCTCTGTCTCGACCCCTTTCCTGTCCCATGTAGGCCTGTGTCCACTACCTGTGTCATCCACGATCGTGGCTTGAGCAGCTTGGCCATAGAGATCGGCCACGGCATAGATATTCGGTGGGACATTCCAGGCGGCTGGGCCTTGGGCCACCCCGTTGACGAAGAAATGCAGCGTCCCGTCCTCCTTCCGCACGACGCCCACCGTGTCACCTGCCTGGGGAGGGGAGAAGGAGGAGAGGGGAACAGCCTCACAGAGGGCAGATCCACGGGCGAAGATCAGAATATAGAATAGAAATAAGAATAGAATGTAGAACAGAACAGAAATAAGAATAGAATAGAAACAAGAATAGAATATAAATAAGGATAGAATAGAAATAAGGATAGAATAGAAATAGAATTGCAATAGAATAGAAATAAGAATAGAATAGAAATAAGGATAGAATAGAAATAAGGATAGAATAGAAATAAGAACAGAAATAAGGATAGAATAGAAATAAGAATAGAATAGAAATACATAAGGATAGAAAATAGAAGAGAAGAGAAACAAGAATCAAATAGAAATAAAGATAGAAAATAGAAATAAGGATAGAAGAGGAGTAAGAATAGAAATAAGGATAGCATAGAAATAAGGATAGAATAGAAATACGTAAGGATAGAATATAGAAGAGAATAGAAATAAGAATCAAATAAAAATAAAGATAAAAAAATAGAAATAAGGATAGAAGAGAAATAAGAATAGAATATAGAACAGAACAGAATAGAAATAAGGAGATAATAAAAATAATGATAGAATAGAAATATAATAGAAATTACAATTGAATAGAAATAAGAATAGAATATAGAACAAAATAGAATAAAGAATAGAACAGACATAAGAATCGAATAGAAATATGTAAGGATACATATCGAGTCGAATAGAAATAAGTATCAAATAGAAATAAGAACAGGACAGAACAGAATAACAGAGTTGGAAGGGACCTTGGAGGTCTTCTAGTCCAACCCCCTGCCTAGGCAGGAAACCCTCTACCACTTCAGACAAATGGCTAACCAACATGTGTTAAAAACTTCCAGTGTTCAAGAGTTCGATTGGCGACTTTTTTTGCTTAACGCCTCCTTCGCAGGAATCGGTTTCCCAGGCTGGCAGTTTGCGCCTGGGCCAGAGTATGGGCGCTCCTCAACCTACGACCCCAACTGAGCTCAACGTTTTTTAATTTTTTGTTGCTCTACTGAGATATTATTTGTTTCGGGGAGTTATGCCCCGTTTTACGACTTTTCTACCCACCGTGGTTAAAGTGAACCGACTGCCATTATTAAAAGCGAGTCACACGGTCGTTAAATGAACCTGGCTTAATCCCATTGACAAATGGTCATTAAGTGTTAAAAACCCGGTCCTAAAAGTCCCTTTCTTTTCCAGTGGTAACTTTGGTCACTCAGCGGAAGGACGTAAGTCAAGGACGACTCGTATTGCAAGACAGTCCTATGATCCCGCCTTCGATGCCGCCTCGCAGCCCCACTTTCCCTCTCCCCTGTCAACTTTTTTGCTCCTTCTTTCTCCGGCTTGCCTTCAAGCGATCCAGGTTGTGGCCATATTCGTCCAGGATAGTTGTGCCATTGTGCATCACTCCGTTCCCGGTCATCATCCAGGTGCCTGCAGGAGGAAGGACCGAAGACACGCACACACCCTTTCGTCAGTCAGGTGAGGGGGGAGAACGGCTTTTTTCCTTTTTAGAAGAACTACCCAGTTGTTTCTTCCTTTGTGGCCGCCTGTCCCTCCAAAAACCGAATCAGAGGAGGGAGGTGGCGGAGTGGGAGTCAAGGTCAGCATCAGGGCAACCGGGGAGCTCCGAGGAGAGGAGAGCGGTGGAAATCTATGGGCTGGTGCTCGGGATGGGAGCTCCGGGGGGAAAGAGGGAGTGGAGCTGGCAGAGAAAGGTGGAACTGGGCCGTCGGTCAGCCCACCGATGGAGAGTCAACAGCCCCCAGGTCTGGAGGGGGCTGATGAGGAAGAGGAGGAACAGCCGGGTCCAGCGCCTGGTTACAGAAACTAACCCTAAACGCTGCTCTGTGGAGGGGGAGTATGAAGGCGAAGATCTCAGGTCTTAAAATGGCCGAGCAATTTTGGACATGCCTGGCCAAGACCCTATCCCGAGAGATTACAGTCGCAGTTCTCACCTGACCGCAGGTTGGTCATCGTGGATGGCAGCTGCAGGTAGGTGGGGTTGTGGGTGGTGACGCCAATCTCGATGGAGCCAGCCCACTTGTCCACCATCTTGTCAATCCGCACCTGGAAGACCTCGCCGTTCCGCAATGGGCGGTTGCTGAGGACCACGCCGTGGTTGAAGTCATCGGTGGCGCTGCGTGGACAGGGAAGGAAGGGGCAGAGTTCTCGGTTAGAGCGCCTCTTGGGACAACGTCCAACAGACCATGGTTAGCTGTTACCAGGTGGACCAGACGGGAAACACAGCCAGGTAAGTCCCAAAAGTGCTTTTTCAGGAGGCAACTGGACTTTCTGGGTTTTCTTTTGAAGATGTTTTGCTTCTCACCTGAGAAGCTTCTCCAGGTCTGACTGGATGGTGGGAAAAGGATTTATCCTCTTTGCAGACAGCTGGTCATTTGCATCCTTTTTAGAGGGCCATTGAGGCCACTTGGGGGGTTTAGTTGTGTCCTCAGTGGTGCAAATTGGTTTGGACTCTTCTTGGAACTGCTGAAAGGAGCTGCGTTGTGGGCTCCGCAACTTGTTTGCATCACTCAGGTGACCCCGAGGACACAGGCAAAATTCCAAGTGGCCTCAACGGCTCTCTAAAACAAAGGTCTTTGAAGAAAAAACAGAACGCCCAGTTGCCTGTGGAAAAAGCACCTTTGGAGGGAGGGAGGGAGAGAGAAAAGAAAGGAAGGAAGGAAGGAAGGAAGGAAGGAAGGAAGGAAGGAAGGAAGGAAGGAAGGAAGGAAGGAAGGAAGAAAGAAAGAAAGAAAGAAAGAAAGAAAGAAAGAAAGAAAGAAAGAAAGAAAGAAAGAAAGAAAGAAAGAAAGAAAAAGAGGGGGAGAATGAAAGAAAAAGGAAGGAAGGATCTTAGAATCAGAGAAGGGACCTTGAAGGTTACAGTCCAATCCAAAGGTTGTCCCAAAGGTGCTTTTATTCTGAAGAGGCAACTGCACTTCCCGGTTAGTCTTTGAAGACATTTCGCTCCTCATCCAAGAAGCTTCTTTAGCTCTGACTGGGAGGGTGGGAGATGGAAGGAACGATACTCTTTGCAAGCAGCGGGTCATTTGCACCCTTCTTAGAGAGCCGTTGAGGCCACGTTAGAGGTTTGCCTGTGTCCTCAGGGTCACCTGAGCGTTGCAAACAGGTATGGAGCCTTCTTGGAACGGAGCCTTGTGGTGGACTCCACAACCCTTCGCACCACTCAGGTGTCCCCGAGGACACGGACAACGGCTCTCCAAAACAAAAGGCCTTCGGAGAAAAACACAGAACGTCCAGTGGCCTCTGGAAAAAGCACTTTTGGGAGGGAGGGAGGGAGGGAGAGACAGAGGCAGAGAAAGAAAGAAAAAAAGGAAAGAGAAAAGAAGGAAAGAAAAAGGAAGGAAGGTAAGTAGGCTGGTTGGTTGGTTGTTTAGTTCTGGTAAACTCTTGCTGGCTGGGGGATTCAGGGAGTTGAAGTCCACAAGTCCTTAAAGGTGCAAGGTCGGCACCCCCGCAATAGAGCAAGGGCTGAAGAGGGGCTGCCCCAAAGAAGGGGGGGGGGGTCCACCCATTCTCCAAAGCACCAGAAGGCAAGACCAGAAACAATGGATCATCAAGGAGAGAAGGAATTAAGGAGACATTTTCCTAATAGTGAGGACAATTAGCCAGGGGGACTCCTTGCCACCAGAAGGCGTGGGGGCTCCAGAACTGGAAGGTTTTTTAAGAAGAAGCTGGGGAGACCTTCGTCGAAAATGGTTTAGGGCAGGGGGACCAGTGGCATTGGGTCTCCTGCTTGAGTGTGGGGTCAGACTAGAAGGCCTCCCTTCGGAGACTGTTATTCAATCGCCCCAGATCGATTAGTCGGTGGAACCGCTTGCTACTAGAAGTTGTGGGTGCTCCGACCCTGGAAGCTTTTTAAGAAGAGACTGTCTAGGCAGGGCCTCCTGCTCGATCAGCCGGCTGGACTGGAAGACCTCTAAGGTCCCCTTTCCAGCTCTCTACTCCGATGGAAGATACGTACTGAGGCCGCAGTGCCGTCCGTCCTTCGTTGATAATGGCAGCTTTCTGACCGCAGTTTGGGTGGAAGAGGAGGCGTTCGGGTTCCGGCTCGCTGCCCCCGGCGTCGATGGCCCTCCGCCCAACGTCCGGCGAGAGGGCTCTCATGATGGCGTTGTTGCGCCGAAGCCGGTCGCTGTGGTTGTGATTGTGCACGATGGTGACCTTCACGGCCATGCCGTAGAGGTCCACCACGCCGTAGACCACCAAGGGGTGAGGGTGGTGGCGACGCCTGCAGAAAGAGAGGGCAACGCCTCAGGGACACATTTGACTCGCCCAAAGCTTACGTCCGTTGCTATGTTTGGCGTCCTGGCCCGGCTTGGGAGAGGGGGGGCGTTAATTCTGCAGGTGGTCCTCAGCTTACAACCACCCTGCAGCCTGTCATAAAGTGGGTTGCCCCCACACGACTGACCTAATGTTACCATCTTTTTTTTTCTTTTTGCACTGTCATCTCTTTTGTTCATCAAATATGAAGCTCAGTCAATGAAACATTTAAAAATGCGTCACAGATCTCACTGACTGGCTCTGGTGGTTGATATTATTATTGTTATTATTATTATTATTATTATACTTTTATTCATCAAACATGAAACTGACTGCCTCTGGTGGTAGGTATTAATATTAAAGTGATTGTTATTATTATTATTATAATATTCGTCACATATGAAACTGCCTCTGGTGGTTGATATTATTGTAATTATAAACTTTATTCATCAAACATGAAACTGACTGGCCCTGATGGTTGATATTATTGGTCAGCTCTGAGATTCAGCTGCCAAAAATGTTAAGGAAAAAGGGGGGGTGGAGGAGTTGGAAAGTTCAAGGCTATTTCGTATGTCGCATTAAAAAAATCCCAGCTGCAGTTAATTGGTTCTCGTGATTAACGAAGTGTAAGAAGCGGGAAGAGAGAAGGGTGGATTTTGTGAAACCGCTGAAAATGACTTCGGTTTGGGAAATATCCATAGACGTGCCAGAGATGTTCTAATAAATCAATTGGAGATTATACTTGTCTTGGAGTGATTCATTACCATGGATAATTTCTGGATGCCTATCATCATCATCATTATTATAAACTTTTATTAATCAAACATGAAACTGGCTGGCTCTGGTGGTTGATATTATTATCATTATCATTGTGCTGTCCCAGTCAGCCTATGGGAATTGGACAGTTACTTAGGAATTATGAGCTGTCCCCTTAAGGGAATGCATCATGGGAAATGTAGTTCATGTCACGTGGCCACATTTGTAAACCTGATTGGTCACTAAATTGACTCTCGAAGGGTTGGGGGAGGTTTTTGCCTGAACTCTCTAACTCATGGCAGCTTCTTTCTATCGCTACGAGATGGGTTAGGAGATAACCATCTTTTACTTTTCTGCCTTTTTTGCACACAGGTGGACTTGAAGCTGTACAGATGCAGAGAGATAAACTCAACAAGATGTCCATAACAAATTACATTTATTGGTTCATCGTGTATCCTCATAACACACATTTGTGACGAAGTTCTTCTTTAATGACCAATCCTTTGCATATCTGCCTTGTAGTAAAAGGTGGTTATTTCCTAACCACCTCGTAGCGATAGAAAGCAGCTGCCATGAGTTCGGGAGTTCAGGCAAAAGTGAGGGAAACTCCCCCAACCCCTCAAGGGTCAATTTAGTGACCAATCAGGATTACAGATGTGGCCACCTGACATGAACTACATTTCCCAGGATACCTTTAACTACATTTACCATGATGCATTCCCTTAAGGGGACAGCTCATAATTCCTAAGTAACTATCCAATTCCCATAGACTGGCTGGGACAGCACAATCGGCATTATAGATTTTTATTCATCAAACATGAAACTGACTGCTTCTGGTGGTTGATGTTATTATTATTATTGTACACAAAAATGACAGTATACGCAGCAGACGAGATAACCATGCTGGGTTTCGTATCACAAATCCTGCCCTGGGATAGAAGCTGTTTTTCAGCCAATTTGTCCTTGTTTTCATTCTCCTGTACCGTCTGCCAGATAGTAATAGTTCAAAACAAGGGTGCCCAGGATGAGATAAATCTTTGAGAACATTTTGAACTTTCTCAAGGCAGCGGGAGTGATAAAGCGAAGAGGGGAGAGGGCAGCCAAGGATCCTCTGGGCAATGACATTAACCCCCCTGGAGTGCTTTCCTATCTGCCCCTGTGCAATTGGCAAACCCCACACAGGTGCAGGAAGTTAAGATGCTCTCTATGGTGCAGCGGTAGAAGGTCACCAGCAGTTTTCCATCCAGTTGTTGTTTTCTGAGAAGCCTCAGGTAGTATAATCTCTGCTGGGCCCTTTTGACCAAGGCTGCAATGTGAGCCCCCCAGGTCAGGTCCTCTTTTAGGGTAACACCCAGAAACTTAAAACTGGCCGGATGGAAAAGGAAATAACAACAACAATAATAATTGGTTGATATCTGGGATGCTGGTGGCAACCCGTATCAACCATCAGTGCCAGTCAATGATAATTGTGATACATTTTTAAATGTTCAGCTGGCTGAGTTTCATGTTTAATGAATAAAGGAGATATAATAATAATAACTAGTTGAAGTACATTACAATATTAATGAATGAATAAAGTATGTATAATAATAGTCGTAATAATAACAATCTCTTTTATTCATTAAACATGAAAGTCAACTGAATATTTAAAAATGTATCACAAATCTCATTGACTGGTACTGATGGTTGATAAGGGTTACTGCCTGCATCCCAGGGGATCAATTTAAAAAAAATTATTATCATTATTATTATTAATGAAATTTGCAACCCATCCTGTAGCCAGTGACTCTGGGTAGGTTACATCATAAAAACACTAAAGAATTAAGAAACATTAAAATCTACGATCATAGAAACACAGTAAATAAAATCAACCCCCGATGGAAAAGGAGAGAACTGGGCACATGGGAGGCAATCCTTGACTTACGACAAAACCGGAGCCTGACATTTCTGCCTTCAAGTGAGACAATTCACTGAATTTTACGACCATCCTCGCCAGAATCACTAAGTGAATCCCCTGCGGTTGTTAACAACCTCGATGTTAAGCGAATCAAAACTCCCCTCCCCCCCGCCGGGACACTGCAACCGTCATAAATACGAGTTGGTTGCCGAGCATCCGAATGTTGATCCCTGAGTCCGTCGGGAGGCTGCGACGGCTCTTCGGTGCGGGAAAAAACCGGCCGTTAAGTCACTTCTTTCAGTGCCGTTCCAACCGCGGCCACTAAATGAACTGCCGTTGAGGACCACCTTGTAAATGCGGCCATATTTAAGCTGATGTGGCTGCTTTAAATGAAACCGTGGGTTTTTTTGCCCAAACATTGGAAGTAAACACAGATTTGGGGCCAAAACATCACATGCTGCAGTCATAATTTGGGAAATATCGCCATTTTTGCCCCTCTCTCTCTCTCTCTCCAGCCCCAGCTTTGCAGAGGGGGGGGCTCTCATCCCTGAGGAGCGTGCCCACCTTGGTCAATGCCGTTGATGTAGAAGTGAAGGGCGTTGTTGGATTTCCGGGTCAAACCGATGTGGTCGCCTTCCTGTGGTGAGAAGACACAAAGCGGGAGGGAAGTTTCTCCAAGGGGGTGGGGGTGGGGGGCTGCTACCGGTTCACAACGGTTCGCGAGAACCGGCTGTTAAATTTTTTTTACACCTGGTTCAGCGGACCGGTCGTTCCGGCGACTGTCCGGCCCTGCCCCACCCAGCCTGACCTCTCAGGAATCCGCACGCGGCTCGTTTTGGATCGCAAAATGAGCGGATGTCAGGATTCCAGCAGTTACCCTCCCAATTAAATCACGAGTCTCGAGCCAAACTTCCAAAACTTCCAAAAAAGGATTTATTGGGGAGTTAAACATGTTGGCACTGCTTGGGTGCCGCCGATTCTGAGGCACATCATTCCTTGTCACCCTTGACCCTGGTCTCCCCCTCCCACCCCGCTGGGTTTATCCTCATTCATATCCTCCAATGGGACACGTCCATAGCCCAGAGCCATCAATCATGCTCTCCAGTTAGACCTTTGCACGGCAGGAACTTCAGTCACCTAGTTACTATCTCTGTAAAACGATTGATGGAATGCAGTTTTGGTTTCCAAGCTGCCTCACTGATCCCTTTCTGTTGGCAACTTTAAAAAGACCAGGGAAATGTTTCATGAGTTGACAGCAGGGTCCGTGCAGAGGCTCTGGGAGGGAGAAAAACGGGCCTCCCGGAAGTTTGGAAATGGTCCCGTTTCCTGTCTCCAGAGTCCGGGGAGGGCGAAAACGCCCCCTCCCCATGGCTCCATTTTCGCTCCCGGGGTGGTGCAGGCAGCCAAAGAGAGGATGCCCACTACGGCACGCCCACCCAACTGGGAAGAGAACTGGTTGCTAAATTATTTGGAGCCCACTGTCAACTCATGAAACGTTTTGCATACATGTTTTATAGTTGACAACAGAAAGAAGGGGGGGAGAGTTTTAAAGAGCAGGCGGCAGTGTGGAATTGAAAGTCCGTTCTATTCATATTTTCTTTAAAGACTGATTAGATGATTGAAGCTTCTGCCACGAAAAAAATCTACTCGGAGAACATGATTGATGACTCTTGGCTAGGGACGTGTTTCGTTGGATGATACACCCAGAGGCTTGGCGGGGGGAAAGGCAGGATCAAGGGTGACAGTGAATTATGTCATCTCAGAGTTGGCTACGCCCAGGTTAGTGCCAGACGTAGAATGGTAACTTCAAATATATCCTCTTTAGTTTTGGAAGGGCAGCTCGAGGCTCATGATTTAATTGGAGTAACTGCCGGAGCCCCGACCTCCACCCCTGGAGGGGAGGGTTGTCCAAAAAGGAGGGAGGGGGGAAGATCCAGCTTGTCGGGGTGGGCAAGGACGAGAAGGGGGCGTCGAGCTCACCTGCAACTCATCCAAGCTGAATTCGCAGTATTCCCGTCGGGTACCTTTCCCGTTGGTGAGAATCCCGCAGCCGCTCATCATAATGGTTCCTTCGTGGGTTGAGTGGAGCATGACAAGAAGAACTGAGTGGGGACAAGGGCCGGCTCATTTGACTCCCCTCCCCCGGGGGGGGAGTCCTCTCCCCCCCCCGCCGCCAACGGAGACCCCCCCTCCCCGCCCACACACCCCAGCTCTCCCCTGCCCTCTGGATACGCACGAGTCGGGAAGTCACCTGAGCGCAGGTTCGTCATGGTGGCCGGATACTCCAGGTTGTTGGGGTTGTGGGTGGTGACCCCGATCTCGATGGAGCCCGACCACTTGTCCACCAGCTTGTCGATGCGGATCTGAGGAGGAGACAAAGAGGCAGCTTGAACTCCCCGGCCTGTTTGCCTTCAAAATCTCTCTCGCCCTCTTTAAAAATGGCGGTTTTTTTTGTTTTTTTTCTCAATCTGGGCGATGTTTTGAACTCCTAGAATTCCCTACCCTGGCCGTGCTCAATTCGCTGGTTATATTTCAACTGAGAATTGTTTGGCCTAGTGGTTGAGACCGAAGGCTGGAAAGTGAGAGAGGGTGAGTTCTAGTCCCGCTTTAGGCATGAAAGCCATCTGGGTGACTTTGGGTCAATCACCAGGAGACGGGGAGTTCTAGTCCCGCCTTAGGCATGAAAGCCATCTGGGTGACTTTGGGCCAATCACCAGGAGATAGGGAGTTCTAGTCCCGCCTTAGGCATGAAAGCCATCTGGGTGACTTTGGGTCAATCGCCAGGAGACGGGGAGTTCTAGTACTGCCTTAAGGCATGAAAGCCATCTGGGTGACTTTGGGCCAATCACCAGGAGATAGGGAGTTCTAGTCCCGCCTTAGGCATGAAAGCCATCTGGGTGACTTTGGGTCAATCACCAGGAGACGGGGAGTTCTAGTACTGCCTTAAGGCATGAAAGCCAGCTGGGTGACTTTGGGCCAATCACCAGGAGACGGGGAGTTCTAGTTTCATCTTAGAAAATTTGGGCCAATCACCCGGAGATTGGGAGTTCTAGTCCCGCCTTAGGCATGAAAGCCAGCTGGGTGGAATTTGGACTAATCAGCAGGAGCCTGGGAGTTCTAGACTCCCCCTTCGGAAGGAAAACCGGCTGGGTGACTTTGGGGCAATCAGCAGGAGCCTGGGAGTTCTAGTTTCACCTCAGGCAGGAAAGCCATCTGGGTGACTTTGGGCCAATCACCAGGAGACGGGGAGTTCTAGTTTCATCTTAGAAAATTTGGGCCAATCACCCGGAGATTGGGAGTTCTAGTCCCGCCTTAGGCATGAAAGCCAGCTGGGTGGAATTTGGACTAATCAGCAGGAGCCTGGGAGTTCTAGACTCCCCCTTCGGAAGGAAAACCGGCTGGGTGACTTTGGGGCAATCAGCAGGAGCCTGGGAGTTCTAGTTTCACCTCAGGCAGGAAAGCCATCTGGGTGACTTTGGGTCAATCACCAGGAGACGGGGAGTTCTAGTTTCATCTTAGAAAATTTGGGCCAATCACCCGGAGATTGGGAGTTCTAGTCCCACCTTAGGCATAAAAGCCAGCTGGGTGACATTTGGGCCAATCAGCAGGAGCCTGGGAGTTCTAGTCCCACCTTAGGCAGGAAAGCCAGCTGGGTGACTATGAGCCAAACACCAGGAGACGGGGAGTTCTAGTTTCACCTTAGACAAGCCAGCCAGGTGACTTTGGGCCAATCCCCAGGAGATGGTGAATTCAGGCCAGTCTCCCTCTCTCAGCCCAAACCACCTCACAGGGTCGTTGTTGTTAGGAAAAGAGGAGATGGATGTGTTTGACACTTTCACAGCCTGGACTTTTTGTACAAATAATAATAAAGGATATAGATAAGTGAAGGAATTTTTGGGGAGACCGACAAGGATCGACCAAAAGCACGAAATACTGAGCAGCGTCTGTCTTCCCCGGGGGTGAGAGAAGATAAATAGGAAGCTCAGAGGGAGCGGACTACAAATCCCAGATGCCTCAGCCTTGCTAAACATCCCCCATGAGCCCGCTGAGAGCATTATGTCCTACTTAAGCAGCGCTGCAAATTTTCTACACAGCTTACCGCAATATTCCTCAACCTCTCTGACTTTTAAGACCCATGGACTTCAACTCCCAGAATCCCCCAGCCAGCAGATCAGTTTCCCATTTAATTCTCATGCCAATCAACTCCCAATTCTCAATTTAGCTTCTCAGGGTTTATTTCTTTTCTCATTTTGTTGAAATCAAGATATATTACATGTACCGCATTCCCACCGTCTATGAAGAAAGCTACCCAATTAAAAAAAAAAATACAAGATGTTCCCTAACAGACCAATAAATCGTTGGAAATTATAAACAGGGAACCTATTTCCATATGTGGTGGACATGCCCTCAAGCTAAAAATTATTGGGTTTAAAATTAGGCAATGGCTGGAGGAAATTACAAAACAAAATTGAGACCAGAGACATTCCTATTGGGTATATTAAGAGACAAAATAAGTAAGAAACTCCAATATATTATATTACATCTAATAACTGCAGCATGAATCGCCTTTGCCCAGAATTGGAATAGTGACAGCATTCCCTCCAATATTATGATAATAAAAAAAGGTTTTAGAGTGTGCAGAAACGGATAAGCTTTCAATGGAAACGAAGGAGAAGAGATGAGATGTACTACGAAATTTGGAATTTATGATCCAATTGGCTGCAAGGTAGACGCAAAATAGAGAGATGAAATGAAAGGTGATGGTGTGATGAAATAATTTGGCATGAATAGACATAATTATGTATACTTATGTATAAATACGTAAACAAATATGTAAATATATGAAAATATGACGTAAATTAAATGTAAAATAATTGTAATAATATTTAGTAATATTCTATATACTTAAGAATAGGTCAAAGTGAGTTCACTCACTCATTCATGCTGCAATGAATGGTAATATATTTTTAATTGTTTTTTAATTGTAAATTTGTTTAATAAAGTTTTTTTAAAATTTTTTTTAAAAAAATACAAAAATCGTTTCGCCACATTTCTTCTTGTCTTAAAAAGTCACAAAAGGTTGAGACAAAATAGCTCTCATCAAAGGGCTCCTTTTCTGGGGGTCTGGAGGTTTGGAGGGGGGATCTCAGGACCTCCCATCCAGGGGTGGGATTCAAATAATTTTTTTAATTATTTTTTTTATTAAAAATAAACTTTTTAAAAAATCTTGAACATGGTGGTCTGTCTTTGACATACATATCAGTCTTTACACTATTATATAAGCAAAATCATTAAACAGTATATATGTATATATATACATATACATATATATATACATGTATATATATATTTGATCTTTACATCCTTTTTTAATCCTAATCATTGTTTTGCAATTCAATTTAACCTTAAATTCTAATTCACATTTTATAGACTTCCTTTCATATCCCTCCGTACATAGACATTTTTCCATATTTCATAATATTCTGAAGTGTCTCACTCTTTCAATTTTAACGTCATAGTATCTAGCTAAGCGCACTGAAAAATCTTTTCTACTACTGCTTCATCACTTGGCATTTCTTTTGACTTGTTTGGGCAAGTAAATCTTGATGCTGTAATTACATGGATAATTAGGGAGGTATCTGCTTTTTTTTAAAAAAAAAATCATATCTTACATGCTGGAAATGTTTGAAAGAACGGGGCACTTGCTATTCTGTGTGGTGGGAGTGCAAGAAAATACAAGAACTCTGGCGCAAAATTTGAAGAAATGTTGGATTTAAAAATTAATTTTACCTCAGAAATGTTCCTAGGAGGAATAAATGGATTCAAATAATTTAATCAGTTGCTTCTCTGCCCTCACGATTTCTTCCAACAATTCGTTCGCCAAAACGGCTCGGCCAGTTAACCGGTGCGAACCGGCTGAATCCCATCGCTGCTATCCACCCCGTTTACCTCAAACATCTCGTTGTCCCGCAGCGGCCGGTTGGTCATGACCACGCCGTTGTTGAACTCGTCCAGCGGCCGGCGCCTCTCGGCCGTCTTGTTGTTGTTGCTGAGCTTGATCAGGGTGCCACACTTCTCGTGGAAGAGCAGGGCGTCGTTGGAGGTCATGGGGGGCGCGCCCCCGGGCGGGGAGTCCGAGGCGGGGCTGACCAGGTTGACATTGAGGAGGCTCCCGTTGTAGGCCGACAGGATGGCATTGCTTACCACCTCCGACAGCTCTGTGCTGGAGAAGCCTATGAGAGGGATTGTGTTTTGGGTGGAGGTCGACGTACCCACAGTTGGGATGCCAGGCACCCCATTGTCTCCTGGCTGCCCATCTTGTGAAGGGGGGGGGTCGGTTCTGATGGGGGCAAAGACACCCTCCCCCACAACCAGGCCTGGTTCATTCAAATGAGAAGCAAGTTTGTTCTAGCTCCAAAAACTTGCTTTAGACGTGAAAGCCAGCTGGGTGCCTTTGGGCCGATCACCAGGCGAATGGGAGTTGTACCCAACCCTTGTTTAGGTAGGAAACCTTAAACCATTTCAGACAAAGGGTTATCCAACATCTTTTTAAAAACCTCCAGTGTTGGAGAATTCACAACTTCTGGAGGCAAGTTGTTCCACTGGCTAATTGTTCTCACTGTCAAAATATTCTCCTTAATTCTAAGTTGCTTCTCTCCTTGACTCCAGTTATTTATAAGAATAATAAAGGCAGGAGGGAAAACAGATTGTAAAAATGATGGCAGAAACCAATGCTTCATATTGCAAGGGAAGACAGCCGGTGGGCTGCTGAAACCTACAAATTAATTATATATATATATATATATACACACACACACACACACACACACACACACACACACATTATATATATACACACATACACTACACACAAACACACACACATACACACACACATACATACACATACACACACACACACACACACACACACACACACGGTATTCAGCTTTGTTCGGGTATTTTTCCACGTCATTATAGTTGTGCTTTTAAAGCTGTAGCAACGTTTCGGCAGAATCTCATCTGCCATCATCAGGCTTGTCTATTGTGTTCGTCTGTGAGTCAGACTTTTACAGCTGTTTCAGACTTTCACAGCCGTTCACACACACACACACACACACATATATTTCCCCCCTTATTTCCATATTTTTATTTATATATATGTATATATGTATGTACTATATGTAATAGTATAGTATAGTATAGTATAGCATAGCATAGCATAGCATAGCATAGCATAGCATAGCATAGCATAATATAATATAATAAATATAATAATATAATATAATATAATATAATAAATATAATATAATATAATAAATATAATATAATATAATATAATATAATATAATATAATATAATATAATATAATATAATATAATATAATATAATATAATATAATATAATATAATATGACATAACATAACATATTTTCCCCCTTATTTCCAGTGACTCACCGTTCTCCGATTCCAGGCTACTAGGAAATTTATCCGGCCGAGTCTGGTTGCAAGGCGCTTCCAGGGCTACAGAGAAGAGGAGGAAGACGACGAGGAGGAAGAGGAAGGAAAAGATGTCAGAGGTGCTTCCGAGAGCAACCACAGGCCGTGTTGCAAAGGAACAAGCCAGGAATGCTAGCTCAGGAGGTCCTGAAGGGGCAAGCCAAGAACCCCCCAAGGAGGTTTAAAAAGATGGCTCCGTATGGGAGGCCAGGAGAGACTCTCGGGGCACGGTGAGCTCCCACCCTTAAAATGGGTGACTGTGCAGACCTTTCCCCTCTCTTGCCGGCCAACACCTGACACAGATAGTCCTCGGCTTATGACTGGTCCCTCTGGCTAAGCGGGAGAGTCATTCAAGTGAGTTTTTGCCCCATCCTCCGAGCTTTCTGGCCACGGCCGCTAAGCAAACCACAGCCATTGTGAAGGGAGCAACGTGGTTAGGAAGCCAATTCCGCTTCCCGACTGACTTCGTTAGAAGGTCGCCAAAGGGGATCAGGGGACACGCCGGCCGTCGTAACCAACGAGTCAGTGGCCAAGCGGCCGAGTTTGGGGAGGCTGCGAGTGTGAAAAAACGGACCTAAGTCACTCCCCCCACAGTGCCGTTGTAACTCTGGTCACTAAACAAACTGTTGTAAGTGGAGGACTGCCTGTATTTCGAGGCAGCAAAGTGCCGGAGAGGGGTGTAGCCGTAGGGGATGAATCGTCCCGCAGATCTGTCCAGGGAGAGCTATTTAAAGCAGTCCCTTTGCCAAACCAGGGCACCGAAATATCCATCCCTTCCCTTCCCTTCCTTTGGTCCCAAATCCTCCACATTAGTTCTTTAAAGACCAGTGTTTAAGATGGGGGGGACTTCAACTCCCAGAATTCAATCAATCAATCAGAACAGAGCTGGAAAGGGACCTTGGAGGTCTTCTAGCTCAGCCCCCTGCTCAAGCAGGAGACCCCACACCATTCCAGACTGATGGCTGTCCAGTCTCTTCTTAAAAAAAAAAAAAGCCTCCAGGGATGAAGCTCCCACACCTTCTGGTGGCAAGCAGTTCCACGGGTTAATTGTCCTCAGTGTTAGGAAGTTTTCCCTGAGTTCTAAGTTGCTTCTCTCCTTGGTCAGTTTCCATCGGTTGCTTCTTGTCCTGCCTTCGGGAGCTTTGGAGAATAGTTTGACACCCCCCCCTCTTCTTTGGGGCAGCCCCTCAAATATTGGAAGGCTCCTATCATGTGTCCCCCCACCCCCAACAAGTCTTCCTTTTCTCCAGACTAGCCAAACCCAAATCCTGAAACCGTTCTTCGTATGTTTTACTCTCCGGGCCTTTGATCACCTTAGTTGCTCTTCTCTGCACTTTTTCCCAAGTCTCCAACATCTTTTTTTCTGACTGGGTGATCAAAATTGGTTGCAGGATTCCAGGTGTGTCTTTAAGTCTTACTAAGATTTAAAACAAGGGTCTTTCTAACTTGGCAAGTTGAAGACTGGTGGATGTGCAATTCCCAGGGTTCCTGAGCTAACCTGACTGGAGGGGGAATTCTGGGAGTTGGAAGCCCCCAAGCCTCCAAGCGGTCAAGTTGGAAGACACCCCGCCCTCCCGGACTTAAAACAACTTTTATTGTCACTTTGAATATACACCAATCGGTATACATTAAAATGAAATTTCATTGCAGCCCGCTCTCAAAAGGTCACCACCTCCATACACCACGTAACCATGACTAAATAAAGAAAGGAAAGAAAGAAAAGAAGGAAGGAAAGAAAAATAAAGGAAGGAAGGAAACCCTGAGAGATGCGGCTAGACTTGAATGATTTGAATGGGGTGTATAGTCAGAGCCCTGACACCCACATTTGAATGCGGAGATTTGGAGAAAAATACCCGCGCTTTCTTTACACTTGCACCCCACTCTATCCGTTCACCTGTGGCGCTAAATGATGGCCCCATTCATGCGTGGCCCTAACCCTACTGTGTTATTTTTCTTGTCCGGTTCCTCAACGGCTCTGCCGATTCTCCGCTTTCTTTTTTTTTTTTTTAATAAATTTTTATTGTTTTCCACCAGTACAGATCTTAGTTTGATTATTCAACAGCTTTTGTATCAACGTATAACATTATCATACATTTCCGTCCACTATTCGTACATATTTTTTATTTTATTTATTTTAATTTTTAAATACTCTGTAGATTGTGATGTGGTGTTTGGAGCACTGTGCTGGAGTAGCTTTCAAATTTCATTGTATTCGTGGAATTACAATGACAATAAAGGTATTCTATTCTATTCTATATTCTATTCTATTCTATATTCTATTCTATTCTATTCTATATTCTATTCTATTCTATATTCTATATTCTATTCTATTCTATTCTACAGTATATCGTTTATATTTCCTTTAGTTGAAATTACTATTGTTACTTATTTGTCTATCTGTTTACATATTGCGTATCACTCTTTTGAGGTTTCTCTTCTAGCCATCTTTTCCAATTCTCATCTCTGCTATATTTTGTAAAATTAATTATTCTTCCGTTGGGGCCATACGCTCTTTCCACAGTTGCGCATAGGCTATTCTGGCCGCTGTCAATATATGTAACATTATTTTATCTTTTTTTGGGAGGGGTTTTTTTTTTTTTACCTTCATCGCGGGAGGGTCCCTCTTCCGCTTCCTCCACGTTCCCTGGCACCACCGTGATCTGGGTGCACTTGCCGTAGAGGTCGACCACGGCCCAGACGCGGGGCGGGATACCCATGGCCGCCACGCCGCAGTCCTGGCCGTTGACCCAGAGGTGCAGCTCCCCGCTGGCCGTCCGCTGGATGCCCACCCGGTCACCTTCGCCCAGCTGGTCCAGGTCCTGACCGTACTCCTCCAGGATGGAGCGCCCATCGCGAAGGACGGAGCAGCCGGAGATGATCCAAGAGCCCCCTTGAGGCCGGTGGCGCTGCTGGGGAAGTCCAGGTGGTTGGGGTCAAGGCGGTCACCCCGATCTCCAAGGAGCCGCTCCAGGAGTTGACCTGAGGGAAAAGCGGATGGAAGGGGAGGGTGTCGGGATTCGCACTCGGCGTCAGCGGTGGGGGGCTCGGGGTGGGGTCAGGCCTTCCTCAAGCAGGGGGAGCTTAAACCCAGCGGCCAGGGATTTTGGGGGGTGACAAGAGTTCTTGT
The DNA here is from genome assembly GCF_049901735.1 of Notechis scutatus. Lineage (NCBI taxonomy): Eukaryota > Metazoa > Chordata > Lepidosauria > Squamata > Elapidae > Notechis > Notechis scutatus. The sequence continues at coordinate 120,779,296 of NC_142025.1, forward strand.
GGGGGTGGGGTCAATATTCTTGAAAGAGTTCTGGGTGAAGCCAGCCTGGATCCTGGGTGACTGTTTTCTGAGTGGGGGCATCTCCAGGAGTCCCTTTCTTTGGGGTTCAACCCCCAAACCCCATTTTGTACCCCAGAGAGAAGTGATAAAGAGGGAAGAAATGGGTAGGAGGGAGGGAGGGACAGAAGAGGAGGGGTATCCTCTCTCCCCCGCCATGGAGGGAGGGAGCTCTGCATCTCCAGCTCCCCCTTGCCCCCCAGACTCTGAGGGGGCAGCTGCCCAGCTCAGTCACCCAAGAGCCCCCCAGTTGCCTCCATATTTTGTGGACCCCACCCTATGATCCCTGAGGCTCCGCCCCCTCCCATTGAGGGAGTCCCACCCCCAACTCCACCCCACCCCATTGGCGCATCCTTCATTTGGGGACTGCTGCCCTCTTCTTCCCTGCAGCCCCTCCCCTGGGACCCCACTCTATTGGCTTGGCCTTGGTATGGGAACTACCAGCCTCCACTCTGCTCCTTGGCCCCTCCCTTTGTGACCCCCCACCCCGACCGAGGGTCTCACCCACCATAGGTCCAAGACTGCCCCCCACTCCATGGCTTTGGGCTGATTTGGGGGCTTCTTGTCCCTGCTAATGCAGCCCCGCCTGGGACCCCAGGGCTTTGCCTCCTAAAGAAAGGGAAGGAGGGCAGCTGGCCAGTTCTCCCCCAGTCATTCTTTTGGAGACCCCTCCCCTTCCCGGCGAGCACCCCCCACCATTGCCTCAACCCCTGGGGGAAAACCTGGGGGTTGCAAAGAAAGGGTGGCTGCTCCTCCGACCTCTTCCCCTGCGACCCCCGAGGGTCTCCCCTCCTGCATCCCTTTGACAGCCCCCTTTATTTGGAGACCCCTCCCCTGCTCCTTCCCCTCCTGCAACCCCGCTCCCGAGACCTCCCCCAGGTCTTTTCCCCTCCCTCAGCGCACCTCCATCCCCAAGAACCCCCAATTCCCCCTCCCTTGCCTACCTCCTTCCTTCCTGAAGCCCCCCTCTCCTGAGACCCCCTGATGCTCTCCGCCTTCCTACAACACATCTCTCCATCCCCAAGACCCCCTCCCCAAATTGCTTTAGGCTTCATTCGGGGACCCCTGTCCTGCCCTCCTTCTCCCCTCCTGAAGCCCCCTCCCCTGCAGTCCCCCCAGGCCCTCCCCTCCTCCCACAGTGGATCCCCCCCCTAAGAACCCCCCAATTCCTCCTCCCTTTGCCCACCCCTTCCCTCCTGCAGCCCCCTCCCCTGAGACACCCCCAGGTCCTCCACCCTCCCACAGAGCATCTCCATCCCCAAGACCCCCAATTCCCCCTTCCTCCTGAAGCCCCTCCCCTGAGACCCCCGGGGATCTCCCCATCCCTCAGCGGCCCTCTCCTTCTCCAAGACCCCCTCCCCAAATTGCTTCAGGCTTCATTTGGGGACCCCTCCCCCTCCTGCAGCCTCCCTCCCCCGAGACCCTCCCCCACCTACAGCGCATGTCCATCCCCAAGAGACCCCCCGCCCTCCAATCGCCTCGGCCTTCACTCGGAGACCCCTCCCCTGCCCTCCTCCTCCCCCTCCGTCACCTTCCGATCGATTCGGACGGTGAAGAGGGCCCGAAACGAGGGGCTCCCAGCTCAGCACCAGCCCGTGGTTGAACTCCTGGCCGGGCTGCGAGCGAGCCGCGCTCCGGCCGCCCCGCGACACCGTCACCAGCCGGCCCGTCCGCGGGTGCAGCAGCGGCAGCGGAGAGGCCCCCGGCCGCCCGCCGGCCCCGCCGCCGCCCAGCATCCCGCCCCGACCAGGCCCCCGCAGCAGCAGGGCGCCCGGCCGCGCTTTACGGCAGTGGGGCATGGCGCCGCCGCCCCGCTTGGCGGCAGGAGGGCGCCGGACGCGCGCGACGGCCGCGCTTGACGACACGCCGGCTCTGCCTGAAACGACGCCGCGCGCTGAGCGGCCGCGCCGGACTGCCTAGCAACGAACGGGCGCTTGGCGACCGGCCGCTCTGCCTAGCAACGGGGGCTCCTTTCCACGGCCGTGTTTCACGACTGGCCCGCGCTTGACGGCCTTGCTTGACCACCGGCCTCCTGCCTATCAACCGGGCTGCGCTTGACGACCTGCTTTCTCACCCTAGCAGTATCTTCGCTTTCTAATAACGCCGCGCTTGACGGCCGTCCTTAACAACAGGCCCGCTCAGCTTAGCAACGGCGTCGCGTTTGACGGCCGAGGCGATTTGCAACCCTTCTCTCGGCCGCTGGGTCGCCTGGGGGTCTACTTTGCGGGGCTTGTGTCCGCCCCGTGGGATGTGACAGGGAGGCCCGTTGCCGCCTGGCGCTTCTCCCGGGCGCGTGCACCATGGGCTTTGTAGCAGCTTCTCTGGGTCCAGCGAGGGGTGGGGTGGGGTGGAGATGCAATCTGAAGCGGCTTTCAGTCGTGTTTGGCTTCAGCCGGGCAGATATGGCGCCGAAACCTCTCTCCTGCCCTCCCCCAACTCTATTTTGAAGAGAAAAATGCGAAAGGCTCGAAGGGAGACCCATGGGGGGCGGGGAGGTGTTTTGTTTTTCCCAATCAGGCGCTCCGTTAGCCACCTATGGCCTCAGAGGCGAGAAGGCGTTGCGGCCTTTCCACACGCAGCTGTTTTTTCTTCCTCCCCTCGTGACGCGGTGACGTCACCAGGGCGCGCGGGCGACGGCCGCTTGGAGCCAAGTCCCGAGGAGGCGGTAGAGCCGCGAAGGGATGCTGGAGGCGCTGCTGTCCGGGGCCGCCGAGGGACTGATCCTCATCCAGGGTGAGGGGCTGGTCGGGGAGGGGGCGGCTCTCGAGGCCGAGGCTTTCCCCACCCCCTCGCAAGCTACGGCGGAGGGGCGCCCCCTTTATGGGACAGCTGGAGGGGCGGGGATTGCTAGTGGCGTCTAGCTTGGAGCTGTGGGATCTCCTCGTGGTCCCCCATCCCTCCTGCAGGGGATCTCCTGATAGGGTTCCATCCCCTTCAGGGCATCTCCTGGTGGTCTGTTGCATGCAGGGGATCACCAGGTGGCCTTCCATCCCCTTCAGGGGATCTCCTGCTAGCCTCCCATCCCTGCACAGTGGCCTATCACATGCAAGGGCGGGGTCTCCTGGTGCCCCCAATACCTCCTGCAGGGGATCTGGTGGTCTTATTGCGTGCAGAGGATCCCCTTGATGGGCTTCCATCCCTTTCGGGATCTCCCAGTGGTCTGTTGCATGCAGGGGATCACCTGGTGGCCTCTCATCCCCTTCAGGGGATCTGCATGTGCGGGAAATCACCTGGTGCCCCCCCATCCTCCCATAGGTTATCTTTTACTAGTCTGTCACATGCAGGGATCTCCTAGTGGCATCCCATCCTCTACAGGGTCCCCCCCTCCAATGGGAGTGCCAGCTGAGGAAGGCAGAGAGTGTCCAGGAGGAAGCAGCTCTTCGTGAGTGCTCAAGAGAGATGCTTTGGCTGACCAGTCTGTGTCCCTCCTGGGTTTTTTTGTTTTATTTCATTATTAATATTGCAACATTTTATGCTGCCCGTCTCCCTTACAAGGTGACTCTGAGCAACTTGCAGGTTATAGAACAGGTTAAAAAAATAGAAGGTTTAAAGAACACAGGATTGAAATATTATCAAGAATGACTCTTAAAAACCGAACCAGGAGACTCAACCCAAAAGACCCAACTTTGCTTTTTCCTTCTGGCAGATTCAGTTGCTTGCGAAGGCCGCTCCTTGCTGAAGAGCTTCATCACAGCTGCCGCCCAGCGGTGAGTGGGAGACTCCCAGAGGCTTTCAATTTATCGCTGTATCGGATGTATATGCCACCCATTTGGCTTGCCTAAACGACCTCCTACGCTTGATGCCAGCTGCCAATAGCTGGGAGTCACCTGTCCAAGGAACACACAGGCGCCTTCTCCAGCACCCCGGCTCAAACGAGCTGATTTTCTTCCCGTCTTACTTTTTTTAAGGTCCAACTTTCACAACCAGAGGTAGCTTTGGGAGAACATAGGAAGTTTCTGTTTTGACCAATGCTTCCCTAGACCATAATGAAGCACACGCTTCGTCCAAACAGCTCTGGTTTTATTTCAACAGCTGGGAATTATGTTCATTGCCAGCCCATAATGAGTCCCAAACAGTCCCTCGAGATAAGCACCCACCTTTCTCTCCTTTGAATTGCTGCCAACAACTAAAGTGCCAAATGAACTGTAAAGAGAAAAACCCAACCAAAGTACAAAGTCCACACAGAGCTTCAAGGATTAATCTGAACAGAGCAAACGACCTTGCTTCCTGCATAGGTTTCGTCATTGAAGCCTGACTTTTATCCCTTATGGGAGGGGCAATAACCTCCCAGCCTTACTCCTGAGTCGCCCCTTTTGTCTCAGCTGCTCTCGCCTTCTAGCAGCTCTGCGCATACGCACACTGGGAACAGGCTCCCTCTGTTCCTCTGCCTTGCTGCTGCCAGGTTCCGGAGGCTCTGGAGGCAGCACCCCACTCCCAGATGGTCCTGACCCCATCCCTGCATCAAACGCAGGACCCTCGCCTGAGTCTGGTCCCTGTTCTTCCCCACTCTCCGATTCCGCTGCCGTGTGCACAGGCTGCTGGCGAACCTCAACAGTTTTGTCCCCCATTGGCTACACCTCGTCTTACAGATGTATGAATTAAAATGCACAGTAGCCAAGGAAGGTGCCCCAATTGTCAATTGTTGGCACCACAATTGTTTTCTCCAGTGATTTTGCCTTCCAGGGACCTATAGTTCCAGTAGTTGGTTGTCCGAGGACAATACAGGCACCACCCCCAGTTCAAATGAGTTGTTTTTTCTTCCCATTTTGCCTTTTTTAAGGTCTAGCTTTCACAACCAGAGGTTGCTACGGGGAACACAATAGAGCGGACTAACCTACATTTGGTTGCTGGGACTTTCTTACTAACAGACCCCAAACTGTTAGGATTGACAGCTATTTTTCCTCCACTCTTGCCCTCAGCCCTGGCTCTCCACAGGGTTGTGTGCTGAGCCCCCTTTTGTATTCACTCTACACCTACCACTGCGCTCCCTCTTGTTCCATTAACTCTATAATAAAATTTGCAGATGACACCACATTGTTGGGACTCATATCAGGAGGAGACGAAACGGCCTATAGGTCAGAGGTTCTCAGACTGGTCTTGTGGTGCAAGAGTCATAACCTCACCCTGAACATCAAAAAGACCAAAGAATTGATTACAGACTTCAGACGATGCAAAGCAGAGCCTCTCCCACTATATATCAATGGAGACTGTGGGGAAAGAGTTCATAGTTTTAAATTTCTAGGAACTCATATTTCTGGCAACCTTACTTGGTCGGTCCACACTATGGCCACTGCAAAGAAGGCCCAACAGCACCTGCATTTTCTGAGGCTGCTGAAAAAGAGCGGTCTGGGTGAGAAGTTGCTGGTTACTTTTTACCGTTCTAACATCGACAGCATTTTGGCATACCGTGTAACGGTGTGGTACGCTGGATGCTCTGCAGTGGATAAGATGATGCTCCAGAGAGTTATAAACACAGCACAAAAAAAATTGTTGGTTGCTCTCTTTCCTCTTTGGAAGAGATTGCAAAGACCAGACTCCTCTCTAGAGCACTAAAAATCTCCACAGACGGTTCTCATCCTGGACATTCATATTAATCTCCACAGACGGTTCTCATCCTGGACATTCATATTTCGAACTGTTACCATCAGGGAGGCATTATAGGTGTCTTAAAATGAGGACTAATAGACTGAGAAACAGTTTCTTTCCCAAGGCAATAATTGCCTTGAATCAAACAGTACATTTGTGATTTAGTCCTATGTATAAAGTGGCATTTTTAAACTAACTTAATATATGTTTTAAATAGGTTTTAGACTAAGTTTTTAATTATTACTATTATTATTTTAATTATTTTAATTTTTAAATACTGTGTAGTGTGATTGTGATGTGGTGTTTGGAGGGCCCTCCACCGAGTAGCTTTCAAATTTCATTGTATTTTGAATGCAATGACGATAAAGGTATTCTATTCAAAACAGGTTTCTTTTCCCATTTAGTGTGAACATTGTTGCTGTAACCACACCTTAATTTTTTCTCTCTCTCTAGGGCAGAGTCCATCCACGTTCTCAGCTTTGACCTCCCAGAATTGGAATTCAAGGATGGGCTGAGCACTGAAGTGACCTCCCAGTAAGTATATGTTTGTGTGTGCTTGTATTTGTATGTGAGAAAGATTTGAGAGCAGATGAACAGAGTTGGAAGGGGCTTTGTAGATCATCTAGTCCAACCCCACATCCAAGCAGGAGACCCTATACCATTTCTGACAAGAGGGCAGTCCAGTCTCTTCTTGAAAGCCTCCAGGGATGAAGCTCCCACCACTTCTGAAGGCAACTTCTGTTCCATGGATTGATTGTTCTGTCAGAAAATTCTTCCTTATTTCCAGGTTGAATCTCTCCTTGTTCAGTTTCCATCCATTATTCTTTGTCTGGCCTTCGGATGACTTGGAAAATAGCTTGACCCCCTCCTCCTCTCTGTGGCAGCCCCTCAAATATTGGAGCACTGCCATCCTGTCTCCCCTGGTCCTTCTCTTCCCTAGACTAGCCAGGCCCAGTTCCTGTAACCGCTCATCATATGTTTTAGCCTCCAGTCCCCTCATCATCCTGGTTGCTCTTCTCTGCACTTTTTCTAGAGTCTCAACATCTTTTTTATAATGTGGTGAACAAAACTGGATGCAGTACTCTAGGTGTGGCCTTACTAAGGCTTTTTTATTAATATTTTTATTTTTTTAAGACAAACATATACAAACAAATATATAAAAATAAAACCATCTTCCAATTACATACATACAGTGTGTCAGTTGGTTACAAATCTTTTGTGCTATTCTTTCATAGTCCTTAAAAGTTATATAGGTTCTCAAATTGTCAATCTAGTATATGCTTATAGATTTATCAGTTATTTGACTAAACTATTATTCCATCATTTTATATGAGATATTCTAGATTTTCTTATAAATTTATATTGTACATTTATCCAATGGTTATATATTTTATATTATATTCTATATCAATCTATTGATCGTCTATCACGAAACTTAGTCTATTTCATTGCCATGTCTTTTTATCTAGCCATTGGTAAAATAAATCCCATATCATATAAAATTGTTTATCTTCTTGTTCTCTAATTTCAAATATCAATTTACTCATTTCAGCACAGTCCATAATTTTCTTAATAACTTCCTCCTGCAAAGGTATTTTTTCATTTTTCCAATTCTTAGCAAATACAATTCTAGCCGCTGTTAAAACATTTACAATCAAATATTTCAATTCTTTGTTGTATATTTCCGGTATGATTCCCAATAAAAATATCTCTGGTTTAAAGTCTATGTGTTGTTTTATCATTTTTTCCAACCATGTGTGGACTTTAGTCCAATATCTTTTTGTATCCAAACATGTCCACCACATATGGTAATATGAGCCAGGTATCTGATGACATTTCCAACATTTATCCAATTTGTTCTTAAACATTCTGGCAATTCTCGTCGGAGGGGTAGATGCCACCTGTAAAACATCTTATACAAATTTTCTTTATAAGCAGTTGACATTGTCATTTTATAATTTTGGGACCACAATTTTTACCATTTCTCTAAATCAATACCAATATCCGATTTTTTCCCCCAAGCAATCATCGTTTCTTTAACTTGTTCTTCCTCTAATTTAAATTCTAATAAATGTCCGCAGAGTTTTTTAACTACCTTTTCATCAGTACCCATCAAAATTTTATCTAAATCAGTCAACTTATCATAGAAACCTTCTGTTTTAAGATCTTTATCAAATCTAGATTGTATTGGTACATATGAAAACCAATTCATTTTTATACCTTGTTCTTCCAGCGCTTGCATAGATTTAAGTTCACCCTTTTCATTCAGTATCTTACCATATCTAACTGTTTGTTCCTTTTTATATGTTATTGGATAAGAAAAAGCTTCAATAATAGATATCCATAATGGAAGTTTTAAGTAATTTTGCTTTTTTATTTTCTCCCAGTTTAAAAACAATGCCTCTCGAATATAATGTCTTCTAAAATACCCCTGTGTTTTAGTTCCCTTATACCAAAGAAAAACATGCCATCCCAACAGCAAGTCGTGTCCTTCTAGGGTCAATAATCTACAGTTCCTTAATGTTATCCATTCCTTTACTCACATCAAATTTGTCACCTGATAATATAATTCCCAATTGGGCAAAGCGAATCCTCCTCTTATTCTTGCATCTTGTAATAGTTTAAGTTTTATTCTCCCTTTCTTTCCCTGCCAAATGTATTTTAACACTATTTTATTTAGATCTTCAAAAAACTCTTTCCCTAATCTGACTGGAATTGTCTGGAATAAATATAAAATTCTAGGCAATACATTCATCTTAATTGTAGATATTCTCCCAATCAATGATAATTGCAAGTTTTCCCATTTTATCAAATCTGTCGCAATCTGTTGTTTGAGTTTAAGATAGTTATCCTCCTTCAGTGTACTGCATCTTGCTGTTATATATATTGCTATTAAGAGTGTTTTTACATTATTGTCCATTATCTCCACCATCAAAATCCTTCCATCATCATCTATATAAATTTGTTCCGCAGGGATTGTATCTCTAATGTATAAGGTCACACCTCTTTTGTTACATTGTGTCAATGATGTAAATAATTTTCCTAATTTTTGTTGCTTCAATATATATTCATGTTTTTTAATATGTACTTCTTGCAGGCAGAGTATATCAAACTTTAATTTCTCTAGTTTATAGAATACTTTTCTTCTTTTAGTGGCTAAATTAAGTCCATTTATATTAATTGTGATCAATTTTCTCTCATCCATTTTAGACTTTATAAGAAGGATTTGTTGCTCTACTAGATCTTAGTTCTCATTGCTCCCTGGGTACACCACCTACTGCTCCTTCTTCTTTTTCAGTTGCTGTTATACACTCCTCTTAAAATTCGATTAGTGACTCTTCTTTTCTTGTATCTTCCTCCTTTCCTCTAAAATATTCTAGATAGAATAGCTCAGCTTTTTCAATTGTGTCAATTCTGTGCCTTTGTTCCTGCCAGGTAAACATGAGACCTTCTGGTATTAACCATCTGTAATTTACTCCATTCTTGAGTAACTCTTTAGTCAGAAATAAGTATTCTCTTCTCATCTCTCTCACTCTTCTTGGTACTTGTTTCATTACCACAATTTACTTGTCTTTATACAGTACTTTAGCGTTTTCTCTCTTGCCACCTGGAGTATCTGTGTTTTGATAGTTTTCTTTGTAAATCTAATGTGCTCTTCTCTTGGTAATTTATTTCTCATTGCACATCTTGTATAGACATGGAACACTTCATCCATTCCATCCATCATCTTCTCTTTGGTTATCTCTAACACTTCTGCCAGGATTTCTGTCATTATTTCAGCAAGGTTTTCACTGTTTTCTTCTTCTATGTTTTGGAATCTCAGATGAAATTCTGACCTGTCTATTTTCCATCCCAAAGATCTGCTCCTGTCTCTTTCAACTTCACTCAATCGATTATCAATATCTCCAATTTTCTTATCTCTTTGTATATCTTGTTCTTCAATTTTCTTGAATTTGTCCTCACATTTCATCATCATCTGTTGGATATTCTCAACTTTCTCATCTGTCTTTTCTGTTCTTTGCTCAATATTCCCCGTTCTCTTTTCAATGTTGTCTGTTTTTGCTTGTATATTTTGGATTCCTTGCATAATCATCTTCAGTGTCACTTCCTTCTCCTTCTCCTGTTGCAGCTTCATCTGTATTGATCATTGTCCTCCAGGTGGTAAAGAGGAAGATGTTGGTATCGAAGAAGCTGAAGCTGCTATTTTTCTACTCATCTTGTAATGCTTGATAAAAAAAAAAAAAGAAGGAATAAGAGGCAAGGGCAGACAACTGTCACCCCAATAAAAAAGAAAAAGAAAAAAAGGAAGAATCTTCAGGCACTTGTATACTTTAATCCAATTGGTTCCAGTTATATAAAAAAAGAAAAGAAAAATGTAAAAAGAAGAGAGGGTGAAAAAACTAGAAAAAATTCGAAAAAACAAAATTAAAAATTAAAAAATAGAGGTCTGTGTATTCCCCTTAATAAAAAAAAAAGGTAGAGCGAAAGAAAAGGAAAGGAGGAAAAATATTTTTTTTTATTTTTTTTATTTGATTTGCCAATTGTTTACAAGATAATAAGTATAAGTGTATACATAGTTGTGAATACATGAAATGGGTACATATAAGAAAAATAAAAGAAGAATAAGAGAAACAATAGGACAGGGACGGTAGGCACGTTGGTGCGCTTATGCACGCAACCTACAGACCTCTTAGGAAAGGGGTGAGGTCCATAGTAGACAGTCTAAGGTTAAAGTTTTTGGGGTTTGGGGAAGAAACTATAGAGTCGGGTAGAGTATTCCAGGAATACTCGGGTAGAGTATTCCAGGAAAAAATATATTCTATTTCCTGGATCAAAAGGCTAAAGTTCAAACATAAAAATCCAGCTGGAGGGGTAGTAAAAAAAAAAAAAAAGGATAACAAAGCAATTCTAATTGGGAGCAAGCCACGGCCACTTAAATGTCCAAGGCTCTTTGGTTAATCAAATCGGAATTTAGAGTTCTATTTTCAAGGTCACTTCAATATTTCTTTCTTTCAACTTCAACTCCAGACTCTGGCTATCAGTAGTTTCACAGAGGAGCACCTGTATAAACAATCCACCATGCTCATCCCACTATCTTTTCAGTAAAAAGGCTCGGAGTCCTTGAATGTAACACAAATGCATAAACAAATAAAAAGGAGGGGAAAAAACCCAATGTATCCAAACCTATAGATGGCAGTGTTACTTACACTTTCACTTCCCCTCATCTATCCAAAGACAGGAATAGATAAAAAGAAAAAGCAAAGTTTTTAGGGGGGGAAAAACACCCTCAAATGAAAAAGCTAAAAGAAAAAGAAGGGTCCTAGTCAAAAGAGACTTTATATAAAAAGTAAAAAAAATTAGAGAAAAAGACCAGTCCAGTTTAAAATTGTGAAGCTTTAATAACCAAATTCCAAGTTCCAATAAAAACGAAAAAAACAACCCCTTCCATTTAAATTTAGCTTAATCTCGCCTCTTAACCTCTTTTATCCTCAATTTTAATTTCGCTTTAAGTCTTTTAGGGTGTTCTCTTCAAAAAAAAATAATAAGTAGAAGTTCATCTCACCAAACTAACACACTTACTTTCCAGATCTCTTCCCTTCCGGAGCTGTCCCAGCTTCAAGCAGCTTGAATGGCTGCCTCTCCGCCGCTGGCAAAAAGGGCTTCTCCTGGCTCTGCCAGGGACTTTGCGATGTCCCCGGGATCGACAGGATGCGCCCTTCTCTTATCACCGTCTCTGCGGGATGGTTGAAGTCCAGTGGGACAGTCTGTCAGCGGAGCCTCAAGATCGCACGTCATACCGCTGTGGCGCCAGTTCTGCCCTCCCGTCTTACTAAGGCTTTATGGAGTGGTGTTAGTACCCCGCTTCACCTGGATTGTATCCCTCTGTTAACGCAATTTAGGATTGCATTGGCTTTCTTGGCTGCCCACTGTGAGCCGGTCCAAAATTTAGACTCAACGCTATAAACGTTTGGCTGTAACATTGGGCGGGTCACTTACTTTGTGGTTCGGTGTGCAGTACACAGCCAGCAAGGTACACAATAATAGTTGGGTCATGAAATGTCTGCAAGGAAGCAACCGAGCTCAGAGGCCATTGAGGACTCCTTTCTTTCAACCCCGAGCAACGAATATTCTACTTTATTGGTTAAACAACCATTTCTTGAGTGACCGTTGAGCACTGGGAAAAAAAATGGACTTGTGACCAGGTTTTTCACACTTACGACCGTTTTTTTAGCATCCTCATAGCCGCCTGATACTTTCAGCCCTGCCTCGCTTAACAACGTGGCCAGAGAGGTCGTAAAGCGAGTCAAATACTTCGCACGTCTCGCTTAGCAATCAGAAATTTGGGGTTCGGCGTGTGGACTGCCTATAGCGCTTCCTTCCTTGCAGGATATTGTTCCACGATGCTTTCCCCGATCCCCTGGGCTGGTCCGGGAGGGGCAACGGCCTGACCCTGGCGGTATTCTCCGCTTCGGAATTGGCATCCTGCCTGGCCACCACCCCACGGGGACCCACCACGCTCGTGCTGGATTCCCTCAGCTGGCCGCTCCTCCGCCTTCCCTTCCCCTCTGTCTGCCAGGTGCTGGCACAGCTGCCCGGGAGAGCGAACGTGGCTGGTGAGTGAAAAGGGGTGCGTGGGGAGGGAAGAATGGGGGGAGATTGAGCCTCGGGGGCACAGTGGTTTGGAAGCAGTACGGCAGGCTGCTGACTGCCGGCTGCCTGCAGTTTGGCAGTTCGAATCTGACCAGGCTCAAGATTGACTCAGCCTTCCTTCCTTTCATCCTTCCTTCCTTCCTTCTTTCCTTCCTTCCTTCCTTCCTTCCTTCCTTCCTTCTTCCCTTCCTTTCTCTTTCCTTTCTCTCTTTCTTTCTCTGCCCACTGCCAGCAGTTCGATTCTGACCAGGCTCAAGATTGACTCAGCCTTCCTTCCTTCCTTCCTTCCTTCCTTCCTTCCTTATTTCCTTCCTTTCTCTTTCCTTTCTCTCTTTCTTTCTCTGCCCACTGCCAGCAGTTCGAATCTGACCAGGCTCAAGATTGACTCAGCCTTCCTTCCTTCCTTCCTTCCTTCCTTCCTTCCTTTCTCTTTCCTTTCTCTCTTTCTTTCTCTGCCACTGCCAGCAGTTCGAATCTGACCAGGCTCAAGATTGACTCAGCCTTCCTTTCATCCTTCCTTCCTTCCTTCTTTCCTTCCTTCCTTCCTTCCTTCCTTCCTTCCTTCCTTCCTTCCTTCCTTCCTTCCTTCCTTCCTTCCTTCCTTCCTTCCTTCCTTCCTTCCTTCCTTCTTCCCTTCCTTTCTCTTTCCTTTCTCTCTTTCTTTCTCTGCCCACTGCCAGCAGTTCGATTCTGACCAGGCTCAAGATTGACTCAGCCTTCCTTCCTTCCTTCCTTCCTTCCTTATTTCCTTCCTTTCTCTTTCCTTTCTCTCTTTCTTTCTCTGCCCACTGCCAGCAGTTCGAATCTGACCAGGCTCAAGATTGACTCAGCCTTCCTTCCTTCCTTCCTTCTTTCCTTCCTTCCTTCCTTCCTTCCTTCCTTCCTTCCTTTCTCTTTCCTTTCTCTCTTTCTTTCTCTGCCCACTGCCAGCAGTTCGAATCTGACCAGGCTCAAGATTGACTCAGCCTTCCTTCCTTCCTTCCTTCCTTCCTTCCTTCCTTCCTTCTTCCCTTCCTTTCTCTTTCCTTTCTCTCTTTCTTTCTCTGCCCACTGCCAGCAGTTCGATTCTGACCAGGCTCAAGATTGACTCAGCCTTCCTTCCTTCCTTCCTTCCTTATTTCCTTCCTTTCTCTTTCCTTTCTCTCTTTCTTTCTCTGCCCACTGCCAGCAGTTCGAATCTGACCAGGCTCAAGATTGACTCAGCCTTCCTTCCTTCCTTCCTTCCTTCCTTCCTTCCTTCCTTCCTTCCTTCCTTCCTTCCTTCCTTCCTTCCTTCCTTCCTTCCTTCCTTCCTTCCTTTCTCTTTCCTTTCTCTCTTTCTTTCTCTGCCCTGCCAGCAGTTCGATTCTGACCAGGCTCAAGATTGACTCAGCCTTCCTTCCTCCCTCCCTCCCTCCCTCCCTCCCTCCCTCCCTCCCTCCCTCCCTCCCTCCCTCCCTCCCTCCCTTCCTTCCTTCCTTCCTTCCTTCCTTCCTTCCTTCTTCCTTCCTTTCTCTTTCCTTTCTCTCTTTCTTTCTCTGCCCGCTGCCAGCAGTTCGAATCTGACCAGCTCAAGATTAACTCAGTCTGCCTTCCTTCCTTCCTTTTCTTTCTTTCTCTGTCTCTCTCTCTCTCTCTTTCTCTGCCACTGCCAGCAGTTCGAACCTGACCGACTCAAGGTTGACTCAGCCTTCCCTCCTTCCGAGGTGGGCAAAACGAGGACCCAGATTGTTGGGGGCGAGAGGCTGACTATGTAAACCTGCTTAGAGAGGGCTGTAAAAGCCCTGTTAAGCAGTGTATAAGTCTAAGTGTGATAGATAGATAGATAGATAGATAGATAGATAGATAGATAGATAGATAGATAGATAGATAGATAGATAGATTGATTTCTTAGATAGATGATAGGTAAGAAGGAAGGAAGAAAGAAAATAGATAGGTATACTTTGTGTGTGGGTGTGTATGTGTATATATAGAGAGAGGGAGGGAGGGAGGAAGAAAGAGCGATAGCAGTTAGACTTATATACCGCTTTACAGCCCTCTCAAAACTATTTGGGTCCTCGTTTTACCCACCTCGGAAGGACGGAAGGCTGAGTCAACCTTGAGCCTGGGGGGATTTGAACTGCCCCATTGCAGTTCCAATTGCAACTTGCAGTACTGCGCTCTAACCACTGCGCCACCGAGGCTCCATAGATACACAGGACCATTGATCTATTATAATTGATTAAAGGCAGACAGACAGACAGAATTTACTCCACAAGGAAGCCCAGTTTTTGGACTTCAGCCACCGCCCGGTTCTGTTCCTCTCTTCCCGGTGAATCTCCTCAGGGTCTGAGGGAATCCTGAGACCGCTCGAGGGAGCGAGCCGCTTGGGGTTTCCTCCAAAACCTCCTTTCCTCCGCAGGGCTGAAAATTGTCCGGATTGTGGCCCTCGTCCACGGGGATTGCACCCGCCAGCCCAGCTGGATGTACTGAAGGCCCTGGCCCGCCTGGTGGTGGCCCTGCAGCCGGGACCGAGGAGCGGACGGGGTGGGGAGGGGACTCCTCAAACTGCCGCCGTCCTCCATAGGAAGAGGGGAAGCCAGCTTCTGCAGAAGGTGAGAGGGGGCCAGGCAGGGCCGCTTTGACCCAGGGCGAAGGCACGGCAGGCGGCCAAAGCTCGGTTCTGGGGTCGGAAATGCAGGGAAACGTCTTTTCATCCTTCGCTGTTAAATGTATGAGGAAGGAACGGAGTTTCACTTTTGAGCTGTTCTTCCTGGCTGATAGATGATAGGTAGGAAGGTTGCTAGGAAGGAAGGAAGGAAAGAAGGAAGGTTGCTAAGGAAGGAAGGAAGGAAGGAAGGAAGGAAGGAAGGAAGGAAGGAAGGAAGGAAGGAAGGAAGGAAGGAAGGAGATGGGAAGAAGAAAAGGAAGGAGAGATGGAAAGGAAAAGGGAAGGAAGGAGATGGAAAGGAAAGAGATGGGAAGGAGAGAAGAAAAGGAAGAAAGGAAAGAAGGAAGGTGATGGGAAGGGGAAGAAAAGGAAGGAAGGGAAGAAAAAGAAAGATGGGAAGGAGAAGAAGGAAGGAAGGAGAAGAAAAGGAAAGGAAAGAAGGAAGGAAGGAGATGGGAAGAAGAAAAGGAAGGAGAGATGGAAAGGAAAAGAGAAGGAAGGAGATGGAAAGGAAAGATGGGAAGGAGAAGAAAAGGAAGAAAGGAAAGAAGGAAGGTGATGGGAAGGGGAAGAAAAGGAAGGAAGGGAAGAAGAAAGAAAGATGGGAAGGAGAAGAAGGAAGGAAGGAGAAAAGAAAAGGAGAAGAAAAGGAAGGAAGGAAAAGTAGAGAGAGGTAGGTTATGCATAGGAACATAGATCTATAATAGATGATAGTCCCTGAGATTAATTGCTTAAGGCCATCAATTGCTTGAGATGCCCTTGAAATAAATAGTTTCTCAATATCCTATCATTAAAAAAATAAAAAAATAAAATGCCACCTGGACATTTGGGAAGGAGGCCGAAGGGCAAGGCCTCCCGAGACGGAGGCCGAATGGCATTTTCTTCATTATTTAATTATCAAATTTATTCGCCACCCCTCTTGCTTGGAAACACCTCAAGGGTAACCATGAGGACTAGCATTCCAACTTGCACCCCCCCGCCTCCCCGCACGCAAGATGGTGGCCATGCTGGCTGAGGAATTCTGGGAGTCGAAGTCCGCAGGTGCTTAAAAGCTGCCAAAGTTGGACACACACACACACCCCTCCCACAGTCTACAAGGACGCAAAACCTGAGTTCCTTCAATGGTAATACAACTTGCAACCTTTAGTGACGTTCGAACGTATAACAGCAACCAAAAAAAAAAGGGGGGGGACTCACAGCCGTTTTAACGCACTTAACGACTGTCGCAGCGTCCCTAAGCTCGCGTGATCGAAACTCGGCTTGGCAAGTGGTTCGCGTTTTACGACGGTCGCCGTGTCGCAAAGTGGATGGGGAGGTCGGGCTGCGTTATTAACAACAGCTGCAGGGATTCATTCAGTGGCGGTCGAACGGGGCCCCCCATTCGCTTAACTGTCTCACTTACCGACAGAAACGTTGGGCTCCACGGTGGTCATAAGTCAAGGACTGCCTATGAGTGAGCGGGAGATTTGTGCTTTGCCAAGGAAAAGCGAGGCAGGTTCTTCTTCGTATCCCCTCCACCTCCCTCACCCCACCACTCATTCTTGCCCTTCCCTCCCCAGACGGAGCTCTTCAGCATCCTCCCCGGGTTCGGGTTCAAATTCCTCGGCGAGCTGCCACCGAAAGGCGTTTGCAGAGAGGATGAGGCAGAAGGACGGGAACTCATCGCAGTATGTGCCTTGGGCTTCTGGCAGATGAATTGGGAGCAGAGTTTGGTTTGGTGGAGGTGGGGGGATTCAGGTGGGGTCTTTGTCAGGAGCAAAGAAATCCAGGAAGCAGGGGGGGCAGGTTTGCTTGAAGACATGAGCAGATCTTTTAGAAATATATATATCTAAATATATATATATATATCACCCATGCATCATCACAAAATCTCCAGAATCGTCAAGCCTACAAACTTGAAATTTGGCACGTCTGTTCCTCTTGGCTCCCAGGGGCTCACTAAGAAAGGAGTTTTCCAAATGACCCTCAGAGCATTTAGTGTATTTCCTATATTGTTGTTGTTTTTGTTATTAACACGCTCTGATGCTAAGGAGTTCTGCTCCCCCTCCCCACCAGAAAAGAAATCTCTTCCGAAGGCAAAACACAAGCAGAAGAGAGGAGAGGCGTTTTCGTTTCAGTTTCACAGCACCAAGCAGCTTTAGTACAGAACAGTTGAGCTGTGCCACGCCCTTGCTGTCTCTTTCCTGCTCACCCAGCAAATACCCTTTCAGTTTCCAAACAGCCCTCCACTCTCTCCCACACGGACAAGACGATAGTCAGATGAATACGCATGGACGCTGGTAGGCAGAGGCAGAATTTCCCCCCTTATTTTCCTCCCCAAAAAAGTAAGCCCCACCACAGAGTTTCATAGCGAAGCACGGGGATCGAGCTAGTAATGCAATAGGAGCAGATATTTTAGAAATAACGCAGTAGAAGCAGATATTTTAGAAATAACGCAATAGGAGCAGATATTTTAGAAATAATGCAATAGGAGCAGATATTTTAGAAATAACGCAATAGGAGCAGATATTTTAGAAATAACGCAATAGGAGCAGATATTTTAGAAATAACGCAATAGGAGCAGATATTTTAGAAATAACGCAGTAGAAGCAGATATTTTAGAAATAACACAATAGGAGCAGATATTTTAGAAATAATGCAATAGGAGCAGATATTTTAGAAATAATGCAATAGAAGCAGATATTTTAGAAATAACACAATAGGAGCAGATATTTTAGAAATAATGCAATAGAAGCAGATATTTTAGAAATAACGCAACAGGAGCAGATATTTTAGAAATAACACAATAGGAGCAGATATTTTAGAAATAATGCAACAGGAGCAGATATTTTAGAAATAACACAATAGGAGCAGATATTTTAAAAATAATGCAATAGGAGCAGATATTTTAGAAATAATGCAATAGAAGCAGATATTTTAGAAATAATGCAATAGGAGCAGATATTTTAGAAATAATGCAATAGGAGCAGATATTTTAGAAATAATGCAATAGGAGCAGATATTTTAGAAATAATGCAATAGAAGCAGATATTTTAGAAATAATGCAACATTGTCGACTTAACGGCCACTCTAGGGGACCAGAATTCCCATTACTAACCAAGGTGGTCGTTCAAATGAGTTGGCACTGATTCTGTGGCTCGTTCTGCGACCGCTGCTCTAGTCCAACCCCTAGACCTCAAGTCAGGAGGTCTTACACCACGTCAGACCAATGGCTGTCCAGTCTTTGCTTGAAATCCTCCAGCGATGGAGCATCCCTAACTCCAGAAGGGAAGTTTTTCCATCCCTTCAGTATTCTGGCTGTGAGATGGGATATTATTCCTCCTCATTTCAAATTTGGACCCCTCCACTCCAAAACCTGTCCGCCTGTGGGTTTGTGTCCTACCCTTGAAAGTTTTGGAGAATGAGTCCACCCCCATCTTCCTTGGGATCGCCCTCCAGTCACCCACGTTCCTTCTCTTCTTTAGGGTTTTTTCAAAGTTGGCAACTTGGAAATGGGTAGGCTTCAACTCCCGGCGTTCCCTGGCGCTAATGCTCTCCTTCGGACACGTCCCCTCCCATGGTGGCCCGCTTGCTCTCTACCATCCCCTCCTCTGCCATCTCTCCGTTTTAAAGGGATAGGAGGAAGAAAAAGGAAAATAGGCATGGCCGACCGGGGAATTCCGGGAGTTGAAGCCCCCACCCCCACCCCAATCTTAAAAGTTGCCAGGTCTGAAAAACACTGGGCTTAAACTCAGCCCCCAGATCGGCACAGGGGGATATTTTCTTTCTTTCCTTCGATCCGTGGATGCCATTGATCTCGGGGATCTTTCCAGGTTGATCCGACGGCCCGCCTGACTTTCAATCTGCATCTCACGGAGGCCGAGCGCCAAGCCAGGGAATCGGTGCCTCTCCCGTACCACTTCAGCGAGGAAAAGTAAGGGCCTTTTTAAAAAAAATCCCTTTGTCGTTTCCTCTCACGTATTTCATTTTATCCACGGGTTAAAATTTACCGGCTGCCCGACTCGCTCCGCCAAAAAGGGCCACGGGTGAATTCTAGTTCTACCTTTAGCATAAAAGCTGGTTGGGTGACTTTGGGCCAATAACCAGATGGTGAGTTCTAGTCCCATCTTAGGCGTGAAGGAAGTTTGGGGGACTGGGCCAGTCCTCCCCTCAGCCCAATCCACTTCAGAGGGTGGTGGTTGTAGGGAAAAGAGGAGGAAGGGCGTGTTGGATATGTTTGCACCTTAAGTTATTTGTAAAACTAATAAGATCCCTGGTGGTGCAGTGGTTAGAGTGCAGTACTGCGGGCTACTCCTACTGGCTGCCAGCTGCCTGCAATTTGGCAGTTCAAATCCCACCAGGGTCAAGGCTGAGTCAGCCCTCCATCCTTCCGAGGTGGGTAAAACGAGGACCCAGATTGTTGGGGGAAAGAGGCTGACTCTGTAAACCACTTAGAGACGGTGTAGAGCACTGTGAAGTGGGTATGTCTCAGGGTATTGCTAAAGGCGGCGTGCAAATATATAAATAAAAAATAAAGTAGGTTACTTTATCTGTGAGGTTACGTCGAACACATCTTGGTTCTTCTTGCCGTTAGGAGTCGCTGGGATAGTGAGGTAGGCAGCACATCAGTGTCATCACTAAGTAGAATGACAGAGTAACAGAGATGGAAGAAACCTTGGAGGTCATCTAGTCCAACCCCCTGCTGAAGCAGGAGACCCTATAACATCTCGGACAAATGGCTGTCCAATCTCCTCTTAAGGACCTCAAGATTAGTTAAATAGATAGATAGATTCCTTGAAATAGATCTTCTCTTAAAATCGATAGACAGAGAGAGAGATAAATAGACAGATAGATCTTTTCTTGAAAGGTATAGATGCTTTTTTGAAGTAGATAGATGGATCTTTTCCTGAAATAAATTGGCAGACAGAGACAGAAACAGACAGACACGTAGACAGATAGATAACAGTTAGGAAGGTAGGTAGGTAGGTAGACACCGTAGATTCTTTTCTTGAAATAGATAAATAGACAGATCTTTTCTTGAAATAGATAGACGGATGTTTTCTTGAAATAAATTGATAGGAAGAGAGACAGAGACAGACAGACACGTAGATAGATAACACGTAGGTAGGTAAATAGATGGGGGAGGGGGAAGGTTAGATAGACAGACCATAGAATCGAAAGATTGGAAGGGACCTTGGAGGTCATCTAGTCCAACCCCTGCTCAAGCAGGGGACAAATGGTTGTCCAATCCCTTCAGGAAATCCTCCAGTTATGGAGCACCCACCACTTCCAGAGGATGGATGGATGAATAGATAAAGAGGTGTGAAAGAGAGGGAGAGGACAGAGGGACAGACAGACAAATATTATATACTTTGTGTGCGTGTGTGTAATGTGTGCTTTCTTCTCCCCTCCCAGGAAATCCTCTCTCCTGCAGACGTCGACGGAGGAAGGCAAAATCTACTACGAACCAGATGCCGCCGATGATTTTGACGATGAAGATCCTGATGACGATTTGGACGTGTGAAGGAGAAACAGGGGACTGATTCCCCCCCCAGATCTGGAACCGGGATCCTTTTACATCTTCCCGGAGAGCTGCTTTCCTCTGCAACGTGGGAATGATGGCAGACAGAGCCAGTCTGGGCACTGGGAATGGACTGGAACCCGGGGGCCACCTGAAAAGAGAGAAAAACAATCCAGATTTCCTGCTTCCTGTGGGGGAAAAAGAGACAGGAGTAAGAAAGTGACCTGCAGGAAATCGGTCGGGATCGCTTTGCTGAGGGTGGAGAGAGAGATTTGGTTTAACCGTCCTTTCGAGGAAGGAGAGATTCCTAGCTGGGCAGCCAATAAATTACCTGAGTGCTAACAGGACTGGCTCCGTGAGACTCTTACTGCAATAGAGTAGAATCACAGAGCTGGAAGGGACTTTAGAGGTCTTCTAGTCCAGCCCCCTGCTCAAGCAAGAGATCCTATCCTATTCCAGGCAAATGGCTGTCCAGCCTCTTCTTAAAAACCTCCAGTGTTGGAGGACCCACAACTTCTGGTGGCAAGCAGTTCCACTGGTTAATTGTTCTCATTTTTAGGAAATTCCTCCTTATTTCCAAGTTGCTTCTCTCCCTTACTTAGTTTCCATCCCTTGTTTCTTGTCCTGCCTTCAGGTGCTTTGGAGAATAAGTTGACCCTGCCCTCTTCTTTGGGGCAGCCCCTCAAATACTGAAATACATGCTACCACTTCGCCCCTAATTCTTCTTTTCCATAGACTGGCCAGACCCAAATCCTTTTAAGTCCTCTTAGTCGGTCTTCTGTAAAGTTTAAAACAATAAACCATCACTTTTGTTGATATAATTTCGATGCGTTTTAAAATTTTGCCTTGGAATATGTATATTTTTTTTTTGCACAGATGCCTGGTGGTGTAGGCGACTTAATTGACTGCATCTTTGGGGGAAATATAAACACCTGACTTAGAAGAACGTTTCTCAGGCTGGAGGACTCTTAAGATGGGTGGACTCCAACTCCCAGAATTCCCCAGCCAGCCAACAAAAATTCTGGGAGTTGAAGTCCGCCGGTCTTAAAAGTGGCCACAGTTTAGAAACATGGTCCTGTGTGTGTGTGTGTTTTGTGTGTGTGTGTGTATTGGGGCAGCTGCATAATGACGCCAGGACCTAAAAGAAGAATCATGCTAATCATTGGGGGAACCCAATTCACAACAACCCTGCAGTGTTGACCACTGTCCCTGAATATCCGTTCCGTATCCCAAAAAAACACCACCCCAGCCTGCTATTTTCCACCCCACAGCCGGTTCTTTTTCGCGGCTTCTCCACAAAAGAAGCAGGAAATAAAAAATTGGGGAATGCTTTGACATTTTTGTATTTAAATCGATTTTTATTTTTTTGCGCTCAAAATTTTGGGTGAGAGGAAAAAAAAGCGGGAACTCTCCGCGCATGCGTTTCCGCTGATGGGATTTTCTTTTTTTTGGTCTTGACGGCGCATGCGCCTCCATGCCGCGCGCTGACTGCCCGGGCTCCCACCCTCGGCTTTTAAAATTCCTCGACGGCCTCTTTTTAAAAAAAAAAAAAAACAATAATAATAAAGGCCAGTGGGGCATGCGCGACTTCCTCTCGGCCCCGCCTCCTCCTCCACCCTCGCCTTCTAATTGGACGCGCCTCCTTTCCCACGGCGACTCGGAAGTAGACGCTGGGCGGTCGGTCGGTTGCTCCGGAAGTGTCCCTCTGAAGCGAAGGCGAGCGTCGGCGGGGGAGGAGGAGGGGGGGGCAGCGCTTCCCCCTCAGGCGGGAGAGCGAGCGAGCGAGCGGGCGGGGAGCCGGGATGGCGGGGCCCGCGGGCTGACCGGAGGGCCCTGCCGTCCTCCTCTTCCCTCCTCTCTTCCGTCCCCCGCTGGAAACTGGCGGAGCTGGGCCGGGCCGGGGGCGCGGCGAGCCCCGCCGGCCGGATGATGCGGTCGCAGTGCCTGCTCGGCGTCCGGGCCTTCCTGGCCTTCGCCGCCAAGCTCTGGAGCTTCCTGCTGTACCTGCTGCGACGGCAGGCCCGCACCGTGAGTTGAGGGACGGCAAGGCATGGGCGCCTCTGAGGACGTGCAGAGTGCGGGGAGGAAGGGTGGAGGGGGTTTCTCTCTCTCTCTCTCCTTTTCTCTTTCTTTCTCTCCCTTTCTCTTTCCCTTTCCATTCTCTTCTTTCTCTTTCTCTTTCTCTCTTTCATTCTCTTTCTCATTTCTTTCATTCTTTCTCTTTTTCTCTCATTTCTTTCTCTCTTTCTCTTTTTCTTTTGGTTCTCTTCTTTCTTTCTTTTTCTCTTTCAGTCTCTTTCATTTTTTTCTCTTTCTCATTTCATTCATTCTTTCTCTCTTTCTCTTTTTCTTTTGGTTCTCTTCTTTCTCTTTTTCTCTTTCATTCTCTCATTTTTTTTCTCTTTCTCATTTCATTCATTCTTTCTCTCTTTCTTTCTCTTTTTCTTTTGGTTCTCTTCTTTCTCTTTTTCTCTTTCATTCTCTCATTTTTTTCTCTTTCTCATTTCATTCATTCTTTCTCTCTTTCTTTCTCTTTTTCTTTTGGTTCTCTTCTTTCTCTTTTTCTCTTTCATTCTCTCATTTTTTCTCTTTCTCATTTCATTCATTCTTTCTCTCTTTCTTTCTCTTTTTCTTTTGGTTCTCTTCTTTCTCTTTTTCTCTTTCAGTCTCTTTCATTTTTTTCTCTTTCTCATTTCATTCATTCTTTCTCTCTTTCTTTCTCTTTTTCTTTTGGTTCTCTTCTTTCTCTTTTTCTCTTTCATTCTCTCATTTTTTTCTCTTTCTCATTTCATTCATTCTTTCTCTCTTTCTTTCTCTTTTTCTTTTGGTTCTCTTCTTTCTCTTTTTCTCTTTCATTCTCTCATTTTTTTCTCTTTCTCATTTCATTCATTCTTTCTCTCTTTCTTTCTCTTTTTCTTTTGGTTCTCTTCTTTCTCTTTTTCTCTTTCAGTCTCTTTCATTTTTTCTCTTTCTCATTTCATTCATTCTTTCTCTCTTTCTTTCTCTTTTTCTTTTGGTTCTCTTCTTTCTCTTTTTCTCTTTCATTCTCTCATTTTTCTCTTTCTCATTTCATTCATTCTTTTTCTCTCTCTTTCTTTCTCTTTATCTTTTGGTTCTCTTCTTTCTCTTTTTCTCTTTAATTCTCTCATTTTTTTCTCTCTCATTTCTTTCATTCTTTTTCTCTCTCATTTCTTTCTTTCTCTCTTTCTTTTGGTTCTCTTTTTCTTTTTCTCTTTCATTCTCTTTCTCATTTCTTTCTTTCTCTTTCTCTTTTTCTCTCATTTCTTTCATTCTTTCTTTTTCTTTCTCTCCCTTTCTCTTTCTCTTTCCGTTGTCTTCTTTCTCTTCTTTCCCTTCCTTCCTTCCTTCCTTCCTTCCTTCCTCTTTTCTTCCAATAGTTCCTCTGTGGGCAGGAGGGCTTTTTATAGGCAGTAAAGTCCTTTACTTGGTGTTTTTGCTTGGAGATGTCTCTTGACCCGACTAGGGAACCTGATCAGGGCTAGGTGGGAGGAGGGTTTGTAGGGAGGAGGAAGAAGAAGAAGAAAAGGACTGTGGGGCCCTTGGTGCTCTCTGAGCTTGGTTTTCTTACAGACATTTTGTGTCCCAACTAGGTTATATTATCAGTGCTAGAAGGGAGTGGGGTTTACAGGGAGGAGGAACTGTGGGGTCCTTGGGGGTCTCTGAGCTTGGTAGGTTTCTTACATTTCATGACCTAATTGGGTAGCATCATCAGTGCTAGAAGGGAGTGGAGCTTGCAAGGAGGAAGAGGAGGAACCGCAGGATGCTCGATGCTCTCTGAGCTTGGTTGATTCCCTTGCAGACGCTTCATAACCCAACTAGGTAACTTCTTCAGTGCTAGGAGGGAGTGGGTTCTTGGGAGACGAAGGAGGGGGAAGAGGAAGAAAAGGGCTGGAGGAGGACTGTGGGGTCCTTGGTGCTCTCGGAGCTGGGTGGTTTTTGTCGCAGACGTTTCATGAACCAACTAGGTTTACATCATCCATGTTAGAAGGGAAGGGGGGCTTACAGAGTGTAGGAAAAGGAGAAGGGGTGAGGAGGGGGAAGTCTGTGGGGTCCTGGGTGCTCTTTGAGTTTGGTGGTTTTCTTGCAGACGTCTCATTACCCATTTAGGTAACACCATCAGTGCTAGAAGGCCAAGAGGGGCTTGAGGGGGAGAAGGAGGAAGTCTGTGGGGTCCTATTTCTTCCTGAGCTGGGTTTTCTTCAAGAGACGTCTCATGACCCAACTAGGGAGCGTTTGTAAGGAGGGAGTGGGGTTTGCAGAGAGGAGGTTGGGAGGGGGAGAGGGGGGGCAGGAGGAGGACTGTGGAGGTACTCGCTGAGCTGGATGGTTTTCCTCAAGCCGTTTCATGACCCAACTAGGGACTGTCATCAGCGCTACAAAGGTTTCCTCTCCGTTTATATCAAAGTTGGTTTGTCCTGTCAATGTTTGAAGTGATTCCGAAGAAGAAGAAGAAGTTTATTGTCATTGTAAAAGTACAACGAAACTGTGGGTGCACCCCAGCAACTGTTCGCAATACAGTAAAACCAGAGCACTTAAAAATGAAGATAAAGAAAAATAAGAGTACCCACGTCTCCATTTGCAATTAGA
Source organism: Notechis scutatus (assembly GCF_049901735.1). Taxonomy (NCBI): domain Eukaryota; kingdom Metazoa; phylum Chordata; class Lepidosauria; order Squamata; family Elapidae; genus Notechis; species Notechis scutatus. The sequence goes on from NC_142025.1 coordinate 120,804,327, forward strand.
GAGTACAATATCTACGAATATACACAAAATATACATCCAACACTGACTGACGCTTTGTCGAGTATAATACACGAGAGATGGATTGCACTGTAATATGTTGTTATACCTCTGAATGAGGTATTGCAATTTCACGTCTTTTCACATCTCGATAAAGGTAGTGACTTCGTGTTTATTTGCAATTCGGATGGCCCAGGGAAAGAAACTATTTGTTAGTCTAGTGGCATGGGATTTTATTGACCTAAAGCGCCGTCCAGACGGCAGCAGGTCAAAAAGATAATTGCCATGGTGTGAGGGGTCTCCTGGTGCTTCCTTCACTAGGCTGTTTTTACAATTCAGCTGTTTGCTTGGTAGTTCCTGGATCAGCATCTTGTGTACTGCTTGGTAGTTGCCCTGATCCTAATGCTGGGCTTAATCTCTGCTTATGGGGTGCTGATTACTGGTGAGCACCTCCTAATTGAAGGGTGGGGTAGTACCTAATTAAGGAATACGTAAGAATGCTCCCACCAAGACATAAGCAGAGAGTATACCTCCACCCCTTCTTGCACTGATGACGGCCCTCAGTTGAGTCATGAAACGTCTGCAAGAGAACAACCTAGCTCAAGAGACCATCAAGGACCCCAACCTCCTCCCCTTTTCTTCTCTCCCCAAATGTTCGCAAGGAAACCATCCAGTTCAGAGGACCAAGGAGCCCACAACCTTCCTCCACCTCCCCTCCTCTTCCTCTCCTCCTCCTCCTCTTCTCCTCCTCCTCTTCTCCTCCTCTTCCTCTTCTCTGCAAAGCTCCTTCCAGCACTGGTGATGTTCCCTAGTTGGGTTACGAAAAACTCTTCAAGAAAACAAGCGAGCCCAGTTCAACCTTGAGCTGCAAACGTTCCCTTCTTATTGAAACCCCGTATTATATGCAGATCCTACCTCGATTTTGGATGCTTCTATTGACCTTCGGATATCAAATAAGCTTTGCAAGGATTCATTTTGGATTCATGCCGCAGATAAGACCTGGCTGGGCACTGTTATAACAGGCAAGGTGCGGAGTAAGATTCAAGGCAGAGGGAAACAGGTCCCATCCCTGAACCTCTGCAATCAGATAAAGTCAAACCTGTATTCTGGGTGACAATGTGCGTTCGTGATAAGTCCTTACAAAGAATGTGTTTGTTGTGAGTTTTATGTAGGTATAATGGGCTGGCTAATCTGATAAAACTGTTGGCTCTCTGATCCTGAAAGGAATTCAGAGGCGGAAAGTATGACCTCATTTGTTAAGCGCTGTCCAAAATACCAGATGTAGCTATGAATGGGGTTGTTTTGATTTCTGTAGATGCTTCATTCTCAGTACTAAGATATATCTATATGTATAAAAGGGAAATACCCCTCATGCATCATCACAAAATCTCCAGAACTGTAAAGGCTACAAACTTGAAATTTGGCACATAGATTCCTCTCGGCTTCTAGGGGCTCACTAAGAAAGGATTTTTCAAAATGACCCTCAGAGCATTTAGAGTATTTCCTCTATTATTATTGCTATTAACGTGCTCTGATGCTAAGGAGTTCTACTCCCCCTCCCTACCTGAAAAGAAATCTGTTCCAAAGGCAAAACACAAGCAGAGGAGTTTCACTTTCACAGCACCAAGCACTTTAGTCCAGAACAGTTGAGCTAAGCCACGCCCAGGCTCCTTGCTGTCTCCTTGCTCGTGCAGCAAATACTGTTTCAGTTTCCAAACAGCCCTCCACTCTCTCCCACACTGACCTAGCGTCCATCCGATGAATACTGATGGATGCTGGTAGGCAGAGGCAGAATTCACCCCCCCCCCCTAATTTTTCTCCCCCCAAAACTAAGCCCCCACCACATAGTTTCGTAGCGAAGCACGGGGATCCAGCTAGTAATAGTTAAAAGTTAAAATTCAACCCCCTCCCCACAATGGGGAATTCAGCAGAGGACAAGCGTGTCTCTAGCAGGCCAGATTGGTGGCACCCTCAGTTTGCAAGTACACGGGTAGTCCTGGAGTTACGACCACAACGGAGCCCAAAATGTTATCTTGCTGAAGGTCGCAAAGGGGGTTAATGTGACCCCCCGGCATGCTGCACCGTCATAAATACGAACCAGTGGCTAAGCGGCTGAATGTTGGTCCTGGGACCAAAGTATGAAAAAATGGACTGAAGTCACTTTTTTTTCCAGCACCGTCGTAATTTCGAATGGTCGCTAAATGAACAGTTTTATAAGTCGAGTATCTGGACCACATTTCTCCATTTTTTGTTCCCTCTGAGAGTTGAAACTACCAAGACTCAAAGTTTTATGTCTCTGTTTGCACCTGGAAAGTAAACCAAAAAAAAGGAACTTTTTTTACCTGGTACGGAACTGGGTTAAGCCAAGACAGGTAGTCCTCGACTTACGACCGCCATTGAGCGTGTTGCTAAGCAAGGCATCGCGTTTGGCCCCCATTTTGCGACCTCTCTGGCCAGTTCTTCAGTTTAGTCACATCGTCGTTAAGTGAATTGACTTCGCTGGTCTCAGAAAGAGACCATATGGCCCCGGAAAGCTGCGACCATCATAAATAGGAGCCGGTTGCCAAGCATGTGAATTTTGACCACGTGAACATGGGGAAGTTGCAACGGTCATAAGAGTGAAAAATGGTCTCAAGTCGCTTTCTTCCAGGGCCGTTGTAACTTTGAACGGTCACTAAATGAACTGTCGTAAGTCAAGGACTGCCTGTACATGAATCCTGCTTGTTAAGCTTGATATTTGTCATGAACTGGGTGCCATCAATCCCTGTCTGCTTATTCTCTGTTATGTGGTATTCTTTGAGTCACAAGTTCATCAGATTTCATCTCTCTTGGAATCTCTTTCTCCTTCTCTCTCTTTCTTTCTCTCTCTCTTTTACTTTCTCCTTCTCTCTCTCTTTGTGTGTGTGTCTCTCTCTCTCTCTCAGTCTCTTTCTTTCTCTTTCTGTCCCTCTTTCTGTCTCTCTCACACTCTCTCTGTCTCTGTCTCTCTCTCTCTTCCTCTCTCTCTCTTTCACTCTCCTTCTCTCTCTCTCTCTCTCTCTCTGTATCTTTCACTCTCTTTCTGTCTCTTTCTGTCTCTCTGTCACTCACACTCTTTGTCTCTCTTTCTGTCACTTTGTTTCTCTCTTTCTCTCTTTCACTCTTTCTTTCTCTCCGTCTCTCTTTCTCTTTCTGTCCCTCTTTCTGTCTCTCTCACACTCTTTGTCTCTCTTTCTGTCATTCTGTCTATGTCTCTCTCTCTCTTTCACTCTTTCACTCTCTCTTTCTCTCTCTTTCTCTCTCTTTGTCTCTCTTTCTCTCTGTCTCTCTCTCTTTCACTCTCTTTCTTTCTCTCACTCTCTCTGTCTCTTTCTCTCCCTCTCTTACTTTTTCTTTCTCCCTCTCTCTCTTTCTTTCTCTCTCTTTCTTTCTCACTCTCACTCCCTTTCTCTCTCTCTCTCTCTCCATCTCCCTGTCTCTGTTCTTATAAAGCAATCAATCATTAATCAATTATCAATGATTGATGGATAATGAATGTGCTTTCGGGCCTCTGTCATGCCAAATTTTGGAGATGGCTTTTCCCATTTTTCTCCCTGACTAGATCTCAAATTAGAGGAGAAAAAATTTGAACTGAAATGAGAAGGGGGGAAAAAAAACCCTGGAGGTTTTGAAGAAGAGATTAGACAGCCGTTTGTCTGAAGTGGCATAGGATTTCTTGCTGGAGCAGGGGGTTGGACTAGAAGATCTCCAAGGGTCCCTGCCAACGCTTGTCCGTCTTGCTAAATAAAGCCAAGAACAGCTGGGACTCAGCCCCTATGCCATTTTTGTTTCCTGGCCCCCTTCAGATGGGCCAAGAGGCTTGTTGTACCGCACAGCCACAGAAATGTCAGTCCGAGGTGGCTGAATCTGGGAGAGAGTCGTTTGTTGGGCCCAGCAAATATCTTTTTCGTGCTTCCTTATTTCACGGTCACTTTAGAAGGGATAGGTGGGGGGATAGGTGTTAACCACTTTAATTGTAATATCTATAACGTTACTATAATGGTATGAGCCTGATTAATGTCATCTATACAAAATCCCAAGGAAGAAGTATGGGAAACCTGCCAAAAAACCAACAAGAATTGAAATATTAAAACGGACAAGAAGAGATGATGGATAGAAATGGAATATAAGATTTGTGCTACTAAGATTCAGAACAGAGGTAGAAATTAGAAAAGGGGGGGGGGATATTATTATGCATATTTCTATATAATACTCCAAAATTCATACGTAGAGGAAAGAAGTTGAAAGATGAGTGAATTATGTATAACATAATGATCGGAGTTATGATGAATGTAACTAAGATTACTAAAATTGTCGATACTGTTGACAATTAGTATTACTACTCTGTTTCCCCCAAAATAAGGCCCAACCGGAAAATAAGCCCCAACATTTTTCAGGACGTGCGTGATATAAGCTCTACCCGAAAATAAACCCCAGTTGTCAGCCAGACGGCCACATTTAGTACTGTCTTTCCCCCCAAATAAGACCTAACCGGAAAGTAAGCCCAAGCGTGATTTTTCAGGATGCGTGTAATATAAGCCCTACCCAAAAAATAAACCCCAGTTAAGATTGTTGGTCAGATGGACACAATTAGTGCCGTGTTTCCCCAAAAATAAGACCTAACTGGAAAATAAGCCCTAATGCGTCTTTTGGAGCAACAAGTAATGTAAAACCGGGTCTTATTTTTGGGAAAAAGAATCTCATCTGCCATCATCAGGCTTCTGTATTGGGTTCGTCTGTGAGTCAGACTTTCACAGCCGTTTCTGTTTTAAATTTGGGGCTAGCCTACTGCTGTGCCAGAATGGTTTTTTCTTCATCCTGATTGGTTGGGAGTCTTGGTCTGTGTTTATTGGTCTTGGAGTTTGCTGTGTTCTGCTTGATTGGTGTTTCTAATACCTTCTGTCTGTTTTGTGGCTTTTTTTGTCTTGGTTGGCTGGCAAGATTATGTTCCTGTATTGGAGGCCTTTAGTGCAGCTTGGCTCCGGGTAAATGGACGGCTATCATTTATTAGAAAGCTAAGTTTCATCTGGGTGCCCAAACAAAGCTGGATACCATACATGTAAGTACCCGTGAAAACTTAAGAAAACAAATATGTGTGTGTGTGTGTTTTCTTAAGTTTTCGCGGGTACTTACATGTATGGTATTCAGCTTTGTTCGGGTATTTTCGTCAGACGAACCCAATACAGAAGCCTGATGATGGCAGATGAGATTCTGCTGAAACGTTGCTACAACTTTAAAAGAACAACTACAATGATGTGGGAAAATACCCGAACAAAGCTGAATGCCATACATGTAAGTACCCGCGAAAACTTAAGAAAACACACACACGGAAGTGATTGGGGGTGAGGGATTGGCAAAAGGTAGGAACCCAGCTGAAGGGTTTGAAAGTGGTAGACAGGATGCACGCTGACCTCAGAGATGAACAAGGGTGCTGTTTTTGTGTGTGTGTGTTGAGTTGCTGCGGATTGCAGTGTCGCACCCGGTTTGCTTGTTCTTCCCCCCCACCCTATTAAAAACGATTTTCTCGGCCCTGTTCTAGGCAAAAAGAGTTGCTGCTATTCAGGAGGGAATTTGAGGGGGGGGCTTTTGTGGGATGTTTTGCAGGGGTGGGGAACCCGCGGCTCCTTTATGGGACTTCAACTCCCAGAATCCCCGAGCCAGCACGCAGCCATTGTTCCCCCCCCCCTCGCAACCTCGCTCTCTTCTACCAAGTGAAATCCTTCCCTTTCTTTGCCTTCTGTCACCCTACTTGGGTAGCAAATGGGGACAGAGGTGGCTTAGGTATTGTGTTCAGCTGTAATATAGGAGCCGCAGGGCCGGAAGGGACCTCTGGGGGCCATCTAGTCCCGCCCCTTGCTTGAACAGGAGACCCTATACCGTTCCAGACCAATTGGCTGTCCAATCTCTTCTTCTTAAAAACCTCCATTGATGAAGCACCCACAACTTCTGGTGGCCAGTAGTCCCACTGGTTAATTGTCCTCCCTCTTAGAACATCCCTCCTTATTTCCAGGTAGCTTTAGTTTCCACTCATTGTTTCTCGTCCTGCCCCCGTGTGCTTTGGAGAACAGCTTGACCCCCCCCCCCCTTCTCCTCTGTGGCAGCCCCTCAAATATTAGGCCACTGCTCCCCTGTCGCCCCCAGTCCTTCTCTTTGTGGGACAAGGGGCCCAAGAGTTGGGAGGGACCTTGGAGGTCTTCTAGTCCAACCCCTTGCCCGAGCAGGAGGCCATTCGAGGCAAATGGGGAGCCTTCCGTGGTGGAGCCCCCACAACTTCTAGAGACAAGAACCCAGAGGAGAACATTTGGGGTGAAGGCGAAAACAGACGGTGAACGATTGCTGGGCTGGGCTCGTCGAGTGAAGAGGAAGACCTCAGAGCGGCCGTCCAGGATTGGAGGGGCTGCCCCAAAGAGGGGGGGGGGCGGTCCATTTATTCTCCAAAGCCCTCAGGGCAGGGCGAGAAGCAACGGATGGAAACTCATCCGGGAGAGAAGCAACCTGGAATTGAGGAGAAACATCCTAAGAAGGAGAACAATTAACCTTTGGAACTGCTTGCCACCAGAAGGGGTGGGTGCTTCATCACGGGAGGTTTTGGATGGCCATTTTTGTCTGGAATGGTATACGGCTTCCTGCCTGAGCAGGGGGATGGACTAGAAGACCTCTAAGTTCCCTTCCAATTTTATTCTGTTCTACATTTAACCCGTGTGATGGATCCTTTGTCACTTTGCATGTGTGCGTGCGTGTGTGTGTGTGAGACCACAACTCTTCCCAGGCAATTCAACGCCCTTCGCCTTCTAGTTTTGAGAACGGGGGTTTGGAAGCAAGCAACCGTGGTTCCTTTTTTTACTGGAATCCTAGTTCCTGCTTTCTCACGCCCCAAAGTGGCCGAAGCTGCTATTTATGTGCCCTCGTGCAAGTGGCCACCACACAGCCTTCCCACCCACCCACACACACACACACCCAGGCCTGTCGCTGGGAGGGCTCCTAAGGCAGGGGGTCGCCAGCTCCCAGAATTCGACTCCCAGAATCCCCCAGCCTGCAGAAGTTTACCAGAATTCAGCACCAATAGGACCCCGAACAAATGTGGCTGCAGTACTTTATTTGATGGGATAACTATCTCCTCTTCTCCTCCTCTCCTTCTTCTCTTCCTCTTCTCTTTCTCCTCTCCTTCCTCCTCCTCTCCTCCTCCTTCTCCTCTTCCTCCTCTTTATTGTATAAAAGCAAAAGACCCCTCATGCATCATCACAAAAACTCCAGAACCGTAAAGCCTACAAACTTGAAATTTGGCACATAGGTTCCTCTCGGCTTCTAGGGGCTCCCTAAGAAAGGATTTTTCCAAATGACTCTCAGAGCATTTAGAGTATTTCCTATATTATTGTTGTTGTTGTTGTTATTATTATTATTATTATTACACACAAAAATGACAGTATACACAGCAGAGGAGATAACCATGCTGGGTTTCATATCACAAATCACTAGTCGAACACTTCCCAAGGGTTTAGGACTGCGTGATGTATCGGCATATCATGCGAGCAGATCCCAGTAAGGTGGCCTTCTGCAGCTGAACAAGGGTGATCTTGTCAGCGTCAATTGTTTTCAAGGGCTTGCCTAGGTCTTTAGGCACAGCAGCACCCAGTGTGCCCAGTACCCCTGGAACCACCTGCACTGGTTTATGCCAGAGTCTCTGCAGTTCGATTCTCAAGTCCTGATATCTGGTGACTTTTTCAAGTTGTTTCTCGTCGATTCTGCTGTCACCAGGTATGGCAATGTCGACGATCCACATTATTTTCTTCTCCACAATCGTGATATCCGGGGTATTGTGTTCCAGAACTTTTGTCAATCCGTATTCGGAAGTCCCACAGTAGTTTTGCATGCTCATTTTCGACCACTTTTTCAGGCTTGTGATGATCCCACCAGTTCTTTGCTACAGGCAGACGGTAGCTGTGACACAAGTTCCAGTTGTTGTTGTTGTTGTTGTTGTTATTATCCGATGCTAAAGCGTCTGACTCCCCCTCCACACACAGAAAGAAATTCTTCCAAATGCAAAACACAAGCAGAGGAGTTTCAGTTTCAGAGCACCAAGCAGCTTTAGGACAGAACAGTTGAGCTAAGCCACGCCCAGGCTCCTTGCTGTCTCCTTTCTCACCCAGCAAGTCTGTTTCAGTTTCCAAACAGCCCTCCACTCTCTCCTACACTGACAGGACGCTCGCCAGACGAATACCCGTGGAAGCTGGTAGGCAGAGGCAGAATTATTTTTTCCTTTATTTTCCTCCCCCAAAACATGACCGACCACAGGGTTTCGTAGCGAAGGCACGGGTGACTGAGCCAGTTCATAGATTAGTGGGAATGCGGTTGCCGTAATATACCTTGACTTCGGCGAAATTGACCAAAAAAAAGGCCGTCCTTAACCGCTGCAGCAATTTCCTTCACAAACATGGCTAGGAAGTGTGGTTAAGTGTAGTTCACACTCCAGGTTGCAAGTGCCACCCGAAATTTCCTTGGGATTTGAAAAGCAGCACCCAGGATCCAAAACAAGAAAATTCAATGGGGGCCATAGTTTCTTTCTCCAGTGTGTATGTGGGTCGCCCTACAGAGTCGTATCCCACTCCTGGAAAGGATAACAGAACAAAATACCAGAGTTGGGAAGGGACCTTGTAGGTCATCTAGTCCAACCCCCTGCTTAAGCAGGAGACTGGGTACCAGTTCCGAGAAATGGCTGTCCAGTCTCTTCTTCAAAGCCTCCAGTGGGGGAGGACCCACAACTCCAGCAGACCACAGAATCCCAGGCCCGGAAGGGACCCCAGAGGTCATCTACTCTAACCCCCTGCTCTCCAGCAGGAGAGCCTGTAACAATTCAGGCAAACAATGGCTGGCCAACCTCTTCGTAAAAACCTCTCGTTTTATATTCTTGTGGCTTGAACCCTATTGGCAGTTTATTTTCCCCTCTGGTTTGAGTTCACCTATGAGGGGGATAATGTCAATAGGAGGGGAAGATTTTCCCCCTTCTCAACTCATTGGTATCCTGTACTCCTTCCCTGGGTTATTCCAGAGGGTTAGGGTCTGCGTGGTTGTCTCCCCCGCCCCTCCACCCTCTGGAAGGGCAAGGGGCCAGTTGGGGGGGCATCACCCTCCTTGGATAAAGACCCTCTGAGCAGTTGGGTTGAGAACAGGAGTCTCCACTCCAAAAAAAACCCTGATTTTCCTTTTCCTTTTTCTTTCCTTCTTTTTCTCTCTTGTCCTTCCTTCCTTTTTTTTCTTTCTGCCTCTTCTTTCCTTCTTTTTTCTCTTTTCCTTCCTTCCTTTTTTTCTTTCTGTCTCTCCTTCCTTCTTTCCTTCTCTTTCTCTTCCTTCCTTTTTTCTTTCTGCCTCTTCTTTCCTTCTTTTTCTCTCTTTTCCTTCCTTCCTTTTTTTCTTTCTGCCTCTTCCTTCTTTCCTTCTTTTCCTCTCTTCCTTTTTTCTTTCTGCCCCTTCTTTCCTTCTTTTTCTCTCTTTTCCTTCCTTCCTTTTTTTCTTTATTTCTGTCTTCTTCCTTCTTTCCTTCTCTTTCCCTTCCTTCCTTCCCCAACCAACCTTGTGGGGGCCTCTCAGACTCGGGTCACCAACTGATTGACAAAATGGGAATCTTGCAAATTTCCTTCCTTCCTTCCTTCCTTCCTTCCTTCCTTCCTTCCTTCCTTCCTTCCTTCCTTCCTTCCTTCTTTCTTTCTTTCTTTCTTTCTTTCTTTCTTTCTTTCTTTCTTTCTTTCTTTCTTTCTTTCTTTCTTTCTTTCTTTCTTTCTTTCTTTCTTTCTTTCTTTCTTTCTTTCCCAAATGCAGGGACCATTCCCCGGTGTGATAGCTTGTGCCCTCTTCCCTTTTTTTTGCCAAGTCAGGAGCCCCCACCTCCAACCGGAAGGTCTGGAGGAGATCCTGCCGTCCAGGCCCCCAGGTCCTCCCTTCCCTTCCCTCCTGCTCAGCTGTGAGCCCTGGAGACCCTGGCCGGCTTCCCAAAACTGCAGGAAGCTAATTTTGGAAGAAGCGGGGGGCGCAGCCAGAGGCACCAGGCTCCGGAGGGCCCTGAAGCGAGTGGGGGTGGTGTGTGTGTGTGTGTGAGAGAGAGAGAGAGCCACAGGGGAGGGGGCTGGGTCAGTGCCCTTGGGAAGGAGGACCTCCCGAGCCTTTTGCTGGACGAGCAGCTGGTGGGGAGAGTCAGAAATAGACTTGGCAGGCCCTCTAAAGGTTAAGGGGCTCCGTTGGCCTTCGGGGCCCGTGTTGCCCCTTGTGATGGATGGCCTGCCTAGGTGGCACGAGGTTCTTGTGGGTGGCTCCTTCCTTCCTTCTCTTTCTCACCTTTCCTTCCTTCCTTCCTCCCTCCCTCCCTTCTTTTCTCTTTCCTTTTTCTCCCTTTCTCCTCCCTTCTGTTTCTATTATCTTCCTTCCTTCTCACCTCACCTTCCTCAGTCCCTCCCTCATCTCTTTCTCCTTTCCCTTCCCTTCCCTTCAATTTTCTTTTTTCCTTACCTCACCTTCCTTTTTCCTTTCCTCTTCCTTCGTTCCTACCTTCCTTCCCATCTCTCCTTCCTTCCCTTCTCTTTCCTTCCTTCGCTCCCTTCTCTCTTTCCTTCCCCTTCCTTTCTTTGCTCCCTTCCCCTTCCCTCCTTCCTGTCTTAGCTCCCTTCTCTCTTTCCTTCCTTTCTTTGCTCCCTTCTCCTTCCCCTTCTCTCTTTCCTTCCTTCACTCCCTTCTCTCTTTCCTTCCCCTTCTTCCTTTCTTTGCTCCCTTCTCCTTCCCCTTCTCTCTTTCCTTCCTTCACTCCCTTCTCTCCTTCCTGTCTTAGCTCCTTCTCTCTTTCTTTCCTTTCTTCGCTCCCTTCTCCTTCCCCTTCTCTCTTTCCTTTCTTCACTCCCTTCTCTCCTTCCTGTCTTAGCTCCCTTCTCTCTTTCCTTCCATTCTTTGCTCCCTTCTCCTTCCCTTCTCTCTTTCCTTCCTTCACTCCCTTCTCTCCTTCCTGTCTTAGCTCCCTTCTCTCTTTCTTTCCTTTCTTCGCTCCCTTCTCCTTCCCTTCTCTCTTTCCTTTCTTCACTCCCTTCTCTCCTTCCTGTCTTAGCTCCTTCTCTCTCTTTCTTTCCTTTCTTCGCTCCCTTCTCCTTCCCCTTCTCTCTTTCCTTTCTTCGCTCCCTCCTCTCTTTCCTCCCTTCTTCCTTTCTTTGCTCCCTTCTCCTTCCCCTTCTCTCTTTCCTTCCTTCACTCCCTTCTCTCCTTCCTGTCTTAGCTCCCTTCTCTCTTTCTTTCCTTTCTTCGCTCCCTTCTCCTTCCCCTTCTCTCTTTCCTTTCTTCACTCCCTTCTCTCCTTCCTGTCTTAGCTCCCTTCTCTCTTTCTTTCCTTTCTTCGCTCCCTTCTCCTTCCCCTTCTCTCTTTCCTTTCTTCGCTCCCTCCTCTCTTTCCTCCCCTTCTTCCTTTCTTTGCTCCCTTCTCCTTCCCCTTCTCTCTTTCCTTCCTTCACTCCCTTCTCTCCTTCCTGTCTTAGCTCCTTCTCTCTTTCTTTCCTTTCTTCGCTCCCTTCTCCTTCCCCTTCTCTCTTTCCTTTCTTCACTCCCTTCTCTCCTTCCTGTCTTAGCTCCTTCTCTCTTTCTTTCCTTTCTTCGCTCCCTTCTCCTTCCCTTCTCTCTTTCCTTTCTTCGCTCCCTCCTCTCTTTCCTCCCCTTCTTCCTTTCTTTGCTCCCTTCTCCTTCCCCTTCTCTCTTTCCTTCCTTCACTCCCTTCTCTCCTTCCTGTCTTAGCTCCCTTCTCTCTTTCTTTCCTTTCTTCGCTCCCTTCTCCTTCCCCTTCTCTCTTTCCTTTCTTCACTCCCTTCTCTCCTTCCTGTCTTAGCTCCCTTCTCTCTTTCTTTCCTTTCTTCGCTCCCTTCTCCTTCCCCTTCTCTCTTTCCTTTCTTCGCTCCTTCTCTCTTCCATCCTGTGGCATAACAGTGGCTCTTCCCCTTGCCCCTTACAGGTAAGTGTACCTGTAACTCCCTCCCTCTCTCTCTCTCTCATGCACATGTCAGTAAGCAAGAAAGACTCTGTGGCCGCTTGGGGAAACCCCCGACGTAGGAGTTTTGGCCCCGCAGCCCTTTAACCACCACCATCCTTGCGTCGTCGGGGTTTGCGGAGCCGCCAGATCCTGGCCTGCATCCCTCTGTGGCTGCCTCTGGGTGTGACCTGGGCGCCTTTCAGGGCCTCCCTCGGATTCCATACCTGTTTGCCACAGTCCCCAACGCTCTGGTCTTTGTTGTGTCTTCTGCCGGCAGGTGATCCAGTATCAAACGGTGCGCTACGACATTCTCCCTCTTTCCCGGATTTCGCGAGAACGCCTGAGTAAGTACGCTTTCCTCTCTCGGAGGATCACCGGGGGCTTTGGGGTTTGTGGGACTGGGGTTTTTTGGGCTTTGGGAGGGGCTTTGGGGGCTGGGAGGAGGCTTTGGGGATTTTTGGGGGGTGGCTGAGCCTTTTGTCTCTTTCCCCCCCATTATAATTTATTGATCAAGTTCATTTAGTGACCGTTCAAAGTTACAACGGCACTGGGGGGGAAAGTGACTTACGGTCGCTCTTCAGACTTGCAACCGTTGCGGCGTTCCCGTGGGGTCAGAATTGAGGCGCTCGCCAGCCAACTCCCACTCAACGACGGTCGCAGCCGCCTACCTAGTCCCGTGGTCCAAATTCAGACGCTCGCCGACCGACTCGTATTACGACGGCCGCGGGTTGTAAGTCGAGACTCCCCTGCTGTTAAAAAAAAGGCATTAAGAAAAACACCTCCCCCCAAATCCCTCCCCCATCTCTCTCTCGGCAGATCAGGTGAAGAGGAAGATTCTGGTCCTGGATCTGGACGAGACCCTGATCCACTCCCATCACGACGGGGTGCTGAGGCCCACCGTCCGGCCTGGAACCCCTGACTTCATCCTGAAGGTGAGCCCTCGCCTGGAAAGGGGGCCAGAGACAGCGAGGGGGCCGTGGGGTGTGTGTGTGTGAAGAGATCCAGACCCCTCTGGGTCAAAAACCTGGAGGCGGCTCCGGTGGGCTCTGGACCTGCCTGTCACCTGGACCGGCCCAAGGCCTCGCTCGGGTGGTGCTGGGGTCTGGCTGCTCCATCAGCTTTTAAGGAGTGTTTTGGGATTGGAAGGGGCGCAGGCAGGGCACTGAATCGTGCCCCATCCTGGAGGGCCCAGGAATTTGCCCTGACATTAAAAAAAAAAAATCCCTCCAGTGTTGAGGAGTCAGTCAGTCTGTCTGATTATCTAGAATAAAATAGAATTCTTTTATTGGCCGAGGGTGATTGTACACTCAAGGAATTAGTCTTCGGTGCATAAGCACCAATAACATTCACCAAGAATCATAAGATACAGCACTTAGTGATGATAATCATAGGTTATTAATGGAATGGAATAGAAATGGATAATAAAATATAGAAATAGAATAGAATAGGAATAGAATAGAAATAGAATAAGAAAGGGAATAGAATAGAATTAGAATAGAATAGAATTTAGAATAGAATAGAATTTAGAATAGAATAATGGAATAGAATAGAATAGAATTGAATTCTTTTTTATTGGCCAAGTGTGATTAGACACTCAAGGAATTTGTCTTCGGTGCATAAGCACCAATAACATTCATCAAGAATCATAAGATACAGCACTTAGTGATAATTATATGGAATTAATGGAATGGAATAGAATAGCATGAATAATAAAATATAGAAATAGAATAGAATAGAATAGGAATAGAATAAGAAAGGGAATAGAATAGAATTTAGAATAGAATAATGGAATGGAATGGAATGGAATTGAATTGAATTCTTTTATTGGCCAAGTGTGATTGTACACCCAAGGAATTTGTCCAGTGCATAAGCACCAATATATTCATCAAGAATCATAAGATACAGCACTTAGTGATAATCATAGGTTATTAATGGAATAGAATAGAATAGAATGAATAATAAAATATAGGAATAGAATAGAATAGGAATAGAATAGAATAGAATAGAATAGAATAGAATAGAATAGAATAGAATAGAGAATGGCATGGCACAGCACAGAACAGAACAGAACAGAACAGAATAGAATAGAATAGAATAGAATATTGGCCAAGTGTGATTGGACACACAAGGAATTTGTCTTTGGTGCATAAGCTCTCAGGGCACATAAAAGAAAAGATACATTTGTCCAGAGTCAAAAGGTACAACGCTTATGAGTTGACAACAGTCTGCAAGGCACCGTGAAGTTATATATATATATAAGTCCTATTGCTCTACCTTCTCTTCCTACCAGGTTGGACGGTAGGCCTTAGGTAACTTCAGTCCTGTAGGTTTACCTGGCGCCCTCAGTAGTTTTGGTTCTGGGAAATGGGTGTAATTTGGTTACACAATTTCCTGAGTTTTGTCAGTGCTGGCTGTCCGTGCACTTCATGGCTCTTTGACTGTTCCTTTTTTCTAACGACCCTGTTCCTTTCCCCAGGTCGTCATAGATAAGCATCCTGTCCGCTTTTTTGTACATAAGAGGCCCCACGTTGACTTTTTTCTAGAAGTGGTAAGCACGCTCTGCGCGTGTGTGTGTGTGTGATTGTGTGTGTGTGTGTGTGTTTCTGACGACAGTGCCTGTGACTATGGATGCAAAGGTTCCCCTCGAACACACGCGAAACACACGATGATTCGGGAGGCCTGTTCTGACCCAGCTCCCCAAAGGCGACAAACCCCTCTGACAGGACACACAAAAAGATTCCTTTATTAGGAATCTTAATAGTCTATTAGGAATCTAATAATCTAATCTAATTTGCAGCCCTGGCAAAAAAAAAAAAAGGTTTCTCACCGTAGGCTAACAAGTCCGGCCAGCCAGAAGATAAATAGCTGTCTGCCAGACCTACTAAATCTCAGCCCCGGCCTTTTATCCCCAGAGATAGGGTGGGGGCCGCTTGCAGTGGTGGCTCTCCTGTCCTGAGGACTGGCCCATGAGATTTCACTGCTCTCCTCTCCTCTCTGCCTTCTGCGTGTCAGACCCGCGCTGTTCCTCCTCTTCCGCATCATGTCCTGGGAGCCGTTGACTTTCCATCAGAGGACTGACGGGCGACCCAGGCTCCTCTCTCTCTCTCTCTCTCCCTCCTCTCTCTCTCTCTCTCCCTCCCTCTCCCTCCTCTCTCTCTCTCTCTCTCTCTCTCTCTCCCTCCCTCCATCCCTCCCTCCCCCTCTCTCTCTCTCTCCCTCCCTCCCTCTCTCTCCCTCCCTCTCTCTCTCTCTCTCTCTCTCTCTGTGTGTGTTTGTGTGTCTCATTCTTTCTTTTTCTATCTCTTTTTCTTTGTATGTATGTGTGTGTGTCTCATTCTTTCCCTTTCTATCTCTGTCTCTTTTTCTGTCTTTCTTTGTGTGTGTCTCATTCTTTCTCTTTCTATCTGTCTGTCTCTCTCTCTCTTTGTATGTGTGTGTATGTGTCTCTCTTTCTCTTTCTATCTGTCTGTCTGTCTCTCTGTATGTGTGTGTGTGTGTCTTTTTCTATCTGTCTCTCTCTCTTTTTCTGTCTTTCTTTGTATGTGTGTGTGTGTGTCTCATTCTTTCTCTTTCTATCTGTCTCTCTCTCTTTGTATGTGTGTGTCTCATTCTTTCTCTTTCTATCTGTCTCTCTCTTTTTCTGTCTTTCTTTGTGTGTGTGTGTGTGTGTGTGTGTCTCATTCTTTCTCTTTGTCTCTCTCTCTCTCTCTCTTTTTCTGTCTTTCTTTCTTTCACTCTCTTCCTCCCTCCCCCTTTCACTCTCTTCCTCCCTCCCCCTCTCCCCCTCCCAGAGTTTCTCCCCCCCCCTTTTTTAAAAAATTATGGCAACTACTAAAACAGGCCCAGGAATGTTTTATGAGTTGACATCGGTTGTTTGTTTCCGCCCAGTAGAATTTAGAAATGGGAAGAATAGGCATCCTACGTAAGCAAAGAAAGTTATTTCTACTAGGACTGTATATTTTTTGTAAATTGACTCTTGACAATATCACTGTCTTATTATTAAGCACTTGTATCTATGTCAAAGGAAAACTTACACATTAAAAACTTTAAAAAAACAAAAAACAAATTGTGACAGCCGCAGCGTCCCCATTTGCGACCTTCGGACAAGCAAAGTAGAGGCGGGGGAAGCTGGATTTGCTTCACAGCTGGGTTTCCAGGCCGCCCTCGACTTACAACCATTCGTTTAGGGACCATTCAAAGGCGACAACAGCACGGGAAACAAACGGGACTTAAGGATCACCCTTTTTCACCCTTAACGACCATCCCCTTGGTCGCGGGATCAAAGTTCGGGCTTGCTTGGCAAGCGGCTCAGAGTTATGACGGCCGCAGCGTCCCGGAGGGGTTAAGGGCGTATGTGTCGCAGGACGGCCCTTTTTTTGCGACCCTGAGCCAAGTTGATGCAGGAAACAGCCGGATTCCCTTCGTGATGGCGCCACCGCTTAACCGGGTCAGGGAAAGTTGTCAAAACCGGGGCAATCGTTCCCTTGGCGCCAGTTTCTCACTGAAGCCACCTAAAACGTCCGGGCCTCCGTTGGGGGTTGTAAGTCGAGGACCACCTGCGTTGTGCGGATGAATCCAGGCGTGGCCGGCTGGGGAATTCTGGGAGTCGGAAGTCCACACAGCTGAAAAGTTGCGGAGGTTGTGGAGCCGGGGAGGGGAGGGGGTTAACGTGGCCCCTTTAAGACTTGGGGACTCCAACTCCCAGAATTCCTCAACCAGCTATGCTTTAAAGTTGCCGTAGTTGTCCTCCCTTGGTCTTGGGAGTCTCTGGGAATGAATCTCTATAAGAAAAAGCCCCCTCACCTTTTTTCCTCCTCCTCCCTTCCTCCTCCTCTCTCTCTCTTCCTCCTCCTGCCCTCTTCCTCCTCTTCCCTCTCCTCTTCTTCCTCTCTCTCCTCTTCCTCCTCTTCCTCCTCCCTCTACCTCCTCCCCCTCTCCTCTTCTTCCTCTCTCTCTCCTCTTCCTCCTCCTCCCTCCCTCTCTTTCTCCTCCTCCCTCTCTTCTTCCTCTCTCTCCTCTCCTCTCCCTCTTCCTCCTCCCTCTCCCTCCTCCTCCCTCTCCTCTTCTTCCTCTCTCTCCTCTTCCTCCTCCTCCCTCCCTCTCTTTCTCCTCCTCCCTCTCCTCTTCTTCCTCTCTCTCCTCTCCTCTCCCTCTCCCTCCTCCTCCCTCTCCTTCTCTTCCTCTCTCTCCTCTTCCTCCTCCTCCTCCCTCCCTCCTCCTCCCTTTCTTCTTCCTCTCTCTCCCTCTCCCTCCTCCTCCTCCTTCTCTTCCTCCTCCTCCTCCTCCCTCTCCCTCTCCTCTTCCTCTCCTCTTCCTCCTTCTCCTCCCTCTCTTCCTCCTCCTCCCTCTCCTCTTCTTCCTCTTTCTCCTTCTTCCTCCTCCTCCTCCCTCCCTTCCTCCTCTTCCTCTTCCTCCTCCTCCCTCTCTTCTTCCTCTCTCTCCTCTTCCTCTTCCTCCCTCTCCTCTTCTTCCTCCCTCTCCTCTTCTTCCTCTCTCTCTTCTTCCTCTCTCTCCTCTTCCTCCTCCTCCTCCCTCTCCCTCTCCTCTTCTTCCTCTCCTCTTCCTCCCTCCTCCTCCCTCTCCTCTTCTTCCTCTCTCTCCTCTCCCTCCTCTTCCTCCTCCCTCTCCCTCCTCCCTCTCCTCTTCTTCCTCTCTCCTCTTCCTCCTCCTCCTTCCTCTCTTCCTCCTTCCTCTCCTCTTCCTCCTCCTTCTCTCCCTCTCTTCCTCCTCCTCCCTCTCTTCTTCCTCTCTCTCCTCTTCCTCTTCCTCCTCCTCCCTCTTCTTCCTCTCTCTCCTCTTCCTCCTCCTCCTCCCTCTCTTCCTCCCTCCTCCTCTCTTCTTCCTCTCTCTCCTCTTCCTCCTCCTCCCTCTCCCTCTCCTCTTCTTTCTCTCCTCTTCCTCCTTCTCCTCCCTCTCTTCCTTCTCCTCCTCCTCCCTCTCCTCTTCTTCCTCTCCTCTTCCTCTTCCTCCTCCTCCTCCTCCCTCTCCTCCTCCTCCTCCTCCCTTCCTCCTCCTCTCTCACAGGTGAGCCAGTGGTACGAGCTTGTGGTCTTCACAGCCAGCATGGAAATCTACGGCTCGGCTGTAGCAGACAAGCTAGACAACAACAGGAGCATCCTCAGGAGGAGATACTACAGGCAGGTGAGTGGCCACACGGACCCCTTCCCCCTCACCTGGAGCCCGAGGCCCCCACCCCAGCCAGGGCTCCCGAGCTGCCCTCCGTCCCGCTCAGCTGTTGTTGTTTTTTTCACCCTGTCTCTGTTTTTTTCCTCCCTCCCCCACCAGCACTGCACTTTGGAACTGGGCAGTTACATCAAAGACCTTTCGGTGGTCCACAATGACCTGTCCAGCATCGTCATCTTGGACAATTCCCCAGGAGCCTACAGGAGCCATCCAGGCAAGGAGAGCCTTGGAGGGGTGGTTTCTTTTTCCCGTGCTCTTTAAAAAAAAAAAAAAGGTTTCGTGGGGTCCCCAGGTGTTCTTTGAGCCAGGCAGTTTCCTTGCAGAACTGCTTCAGACCCCCCACCCCCCACCCTCTGGGTAACTGTCACCAGGGTTTGAAACGGAGTGGGGTTTGCGGAGTGGAGGAAAAGGGGAAGGAAGGAAAAAGGAAGACTGTGGGGTCCTTGGGGGTCTCTGGGCTGGGTGGTCTCCTTGCAGCCGTTTCATGACCCCATTAGGGAACATCATCAGGGCTAGAATGGAGGGTGGGGTTGCAGGAAGGAGGAGGAGGGAAGAGGAGGAGGAAGAAAGGAAGAAGAAGAAGAAGAAAAGGAGGAGGAAGAAGAAAGGAGGAGGAGGAAGAAGAAGGAGAAGAAGAAGAGGAAGAAGAAGAAGAAGAGGAAGAAGAAGAAAGGAGGAGGAAGAAGAAGAAGAGGAGGAAGAAGAAGAAAGGAGGAAGGAGGAGAAGAAGAAGAAGAGGAAGAAGAAGAAGAGGAGGAAGAAGAAGAAAGGAGGAGGAAGGAGGAGGAGGAGAAGAAGAGGAAGGAGGAAGGAGAAGGAGAAGAAGAAGAAGAAGAAGAAGAAGAAGAAGAAGAAGAAGAAGAAGAAGAAGAAGAAGAAGAAGAAGAAGAAGAAGAAGAAGAAGAAGAAGAAGAAGAAGAAGAAGAAGAAGAAGAAGAAGAAGAAGAAGAAGAAGAAGAAGAAGAAGAAGAGTTCAAAGGAGGAGGAGGGGGACTGAGGGATCCTTGCTGCTCTCTAAGATGGGTTATTTTCTTGCAGACGTTTCATGACCCAACTAGAGAATGTCTTCAGTGCTAGAATGAAGGTTTGTGTGGGGGAGGAGGAAGAGGAGCTAGAAGGAGAGTTTGTGGAAAGGAGGAGAAGAGGAGGAGGAAGTGCATCATCAGGGCTAGAGGGGAGGGGGTTTGTGGAGAGGGGAGGAAGGAAGGAGAGGAGGAGGAAGACAGGGGGTCCTAGTTCTTCCTGAGCTTGGTGGTTTTCCTACAGATGTTTCCTGACCCAACTAGGGAACATCATCAGGGCTAGGAGGGAAGTGGGGTTTGCAGAGAGGAGGAAGAAGGAGGAGGCGGATTCAAACTTTTCCTGCGAGGGAAACTCGATCTGGAAGTCGTTTCCTATTTGCACCCGTGATGAGAAGCATCTCGAGTTTTCCATGGCCGTCTTGGCCTTCGTAGAAATGGGTGGCGGGAACTTGGCAAAAAAAAAACCCCGAGAAGCTGGACAAAAGGAGAAGCCTTCTGGGTTCCCAAGCACACAGGTGCAGCCACAAGGAAGCCCCCCTCCTCCTCCTGGGTTTAAATCAGTTAGTTAGACTTAGGGAAGAGATCTGCGATGACCCAGGGTGGGATACAAAACAAACACAGTCACAGAAAACAGGTGAAGCCCCTTTTATTCCTCCGCTTTGCTTCCAAGCTCCGAATATCCTTGACTGGAGACAAAAAACTCCCCCACAAACAGTTACAAGAAGGAGGGGAAAAAAGCAGCAGAAACCAGGCAAGATAAGGGCTGGAGGACGTCCGCAGATAACAGAACACACGCTGGGAAGGACGCCAAACTCAAGAGAGGAACCATAAACTAGAGATATTTCCACGCTTTGTTGTTGTTGCATGTCCGCCTTGTTATGCAGTTCTCACACCTGCACGATCAAGGCACTCTCCTCCCGAGTAGACCATGTCCCTTATCCTCTCCTCCCTGCCGTGCCCTAGGATGGAGAGGGGAAGGGCCTGGGTCCTCCTCTGACTGCCCAGCCGGCCTCTGCCCTTCCCCAGCCTCCTCCACCACAACCCCCGGAGAGTCCCACTCCCACTCCCTGTGGGCTGCTGTTGCTCCCCTCCCTCGGAGTCAGCCTCCACCAGGGGCCGTGACAAGAATCCAAGAAATGGAGAAGATCTCCAGAAGAGCCAAGAAATCGTGATTACTGAGTAGATCCCGGGGGCTTTTGAGTTTGGGGAGCGGGAGACACGAAGGAGGTTTAAGAGAGGTAGATATAGTAGTTAAGGCATCAGGTGGGGGAACCGGGAGACGGTGAATTCTGGCCCTGTTTTAGACGTGAAAGCCAGCTGGGTGACTGGCTAGGAGATGGAGAGTCCTAGTTTCTCCTTACCCATGAAAACTGGGTGACTTTGGACCAGTCACTTCCTCAATCCAGGCAGCCTCCACTGGGTGCTTGTTACGTGTGAGGAGGGGGAGCTGGCTGGATGGACTTTGAGCAGAATCAACCAGGCGATGGCGAGTTCTAGTCCCGCTTCATGAAAACTGGGTGTGACTTTGAACCAGTCACCTTCTCAACCCAGACCTTGCTGGGTTGTTGTTGGTGGGGAGGAAAGCTGGGTGGGTGGGCTTTTGGCCAATCACTAGGAGACGGAGAGTTCTAGTTTCACCTTCTCCATGAAAATGCACTGGGTGACTGGGTGTGTGTGTGTGTGGAGCTGGCTGGTTGAATATGAGCCAGTCCCCAGTAAGATGGTGAGTTCTAGTCTCGCCGTAGGGATGGAAAGCCAGCTGCTGGGTGCCTTTGGGCCAGGCCCTTTCTCAAAATCACAGGCTTTTATTATTGGAAAGGGGGAAAATAGAAAGGAGGAGGAGAGTTAGATGACGTTTCCCACCTTGAGTTGTGCGGATGTAAATAAAGTAATAAAAACAGGTGCGGTAGGGAAAATGTGGACGGAGAGGGGGAAATTCGGTGTGGCGAGGGTGTCCATAAGCAATTCTTTTGGGGGCACGTGGTCTCTTTGGACCTTACAAGGGGTCTGCAAATGTGGCCCCTTTTAAGACTTCCGGACTCCAACTCCCAGAATTCTCCAGCCAGCTCCCCCACTTTGCCGATGTCAAGATATATTACATCGACACCACATTCCCTCCGTCTATTAAGAAAGTTACCCTCCCTGGCTGGCTGGGGTAATTCTGGGAGCTGAAGTCCACGAGTCTTTAAAGTGGCCAAGGTTGGAGACCCCCGATTTAATGCCTATGGACTTCAACTCCCAGAATTCCCCCAGCGGCTCTCCCCCCACTTCGCTGAAGCCAAGTTATATTAAATCCACTTCATACCCTCCATCTCTTAAGAAAGTTACGGGGAGTGGAAGTCCACAGGCCTTGAAGGGGCCATGTTTGCATCCCCCTCTGCTGGAGGTTTGGTGTTGGGACCCATCCGCATGGCCTCGGGGGACCCCAGAAGGTGGGTCTGCCCCGGTGGGCTTTCTGCTCTGGCTGGCCCCCGGGTTGGGTTGGTGAATGAGGTGCCTGCTTTTCTCTCCGGCAGATAACGCCATCCCCATCAAGTCGTGGTTCAGCGACCCCGGGGACACGGCCCTCCTCAACCTCCTGCCCATGCTCGATGCCTTGAGGTAAGGGGCCTGGCGATGGGAGGGGCCTTGGAGGGAGGGGGAGGGGCTTCAGAAAGGGAGGGGGTGGTCTTGCAGGGGTTTGGACTTGGGGGGGTATCTAGGCACCTGGGGAGTTCTAGTCTGACCTTGTCTGCGAAAGCCAGACTTTTGGTCCAATCCCCAGGAAGGAGACGGGGAGTTCTAGTCCTGCCTTAGGCGTGATAACGTGGGTCGGATAGGTCCGCCGCCGTGAATTTATTTGTAAAATAACGAAGACGGGAGAGAAAGAAACGCAGAAAGAAAAGAAAAAAGGCGTTCCTGACCGGACTCTTCTCCCCCCCTCCAGGTTCACAGCGGACGTCCGGTCGGTGCTCAGCCGCAACCTGCACCAACATCGCCTCTGGTGACAGCGGCTCCTCCTTTCTTCAGGGTTCGGCCACAGCCTCTGCCTTATCCGGGACCCGCTCCTCTCGCCAGGCGCCACGGCCGACAACCCCCAAAAACCCCACCTTCAGACTCAGCCGGCCAGAGGGGTGTCAAGCGGGGGCGGGGAGCGTGACTCCAATTTTGGCTTTGGCCCCGTGGCCGTCGGCCCGCCCTGCTACTGGCAGTGACTCAGCTGGGCAGAGGGGCCACGATGCCGGGATGCGCCAAGAAAGGGGGTGAAAATCGCGCCAGCCGCAGCGAGCGACGCTTGGACGGACTTCATTATTTTTTCTCTCCCCCCGCCCCCCTTCCTGCAAGGAGGCTGTGTTGCTCAGTGGGAAGAGCCTCCCCCCCGCCTCCTTCCCCAGCTTTCCCGTGGTTTTTTTTCCCCCATTCTCCTCCTCCTCCCCCCTTGCAATCTTGGGGAGGGGGCGGCTACCTCCGCGAAGGAGCTTCCAGGACCCCAACTCTTTTTGGTTTAAGTGGGTTGGCCCTCCCACTCGGATCGGTGCAGCAGATGGGTCCCTCCTCCTCCTCCTCCTCCTCCTCCTCTTGATGCCAGGATGGCTTGGTTTTTAATTTTATTTCTCGGACTTTGGGGTCTCGGAGGAGGGGAGCCGAAACTGACTTGGACTGAGGGGGGGGAGGGGGGGAAATGGGAAGAAAAGAAAAGCAAAACAAAACAAAACAAAACAAAAAAGGAAAGAAAAACACCGAAAGCTTCTCGTTGGCTGTTCTTCTCGTCTGGAAAGGAGTTGGCGGAAGGCGGGCAGGGCATGGCCGGCGGCTGGTTCCCTTTGGAGCTGCTTCTCCACTTAATGCCAGTTCATTTAGTGACCACAAAAAAAAGTTAACCACAAAAAAAGGAAAGAGACATAAGACCACGTTCCACCCATCCCTTCTTTCCCCTCTCTTCCTCCCTCCTTCCTCTCCTCCCACTTTTTCTCCCTCCCTCTCGTCCTGCCTTCCGTCCATCCATAATTCCCTTCTTTCCATCCCTTCTTTCCTCCATCCCTCCTTCTCTTCCCCCTCTCTCCTTCCTTTCTTCCCCCTTCCATCCACCCCTTCTTTCCCCCTCTCCCTCCCTCCCTATTCCTCTCCCTTTCCCCCCCTCACGTGACCAAACTTGGAGAGGCTTTGGCAAAGTGGCACGCACTTACGACGGTGTGCCACGTGGGGGTTGGTCACGCGATCTCCTTTTGCAACCCAAAAGTCAAACGGATTCACTTCACACCACGGTGCTACTGACTTCTATAACATCGGTCGTGATTCAGTTTCACAAAATTTTGGCCAGGGCGGCTGTAAACACGTGGGGGGAGGTGGAGCTCTCCCCTCACAATCTGGGGGCTCGTGAGTTCGATCCTAGGCAGAGGCTAATGCTTGGAATAGAGAGATTCCTGCTTGAGGGGGGGGGGTTAGACTAGATAACCTCCAAGGCCCCTTCCTACTCTTGTTATTATGAGCAGAGGGTTGGACTAGATGACCTACAAGACCCCTTCCTACTCTTGTTATTATGAGCAGAGGGTTGGACTAGATGACCTACAAGGCCCCTTCCAACTCTTATGAGCAGAGGGTTGGACTAGATGACCTACAAGGCCCCTTCCAACTTGTTATTATGAGCAGAGGGTTGGACTAGACCTACAAAGTCCCTTCCAACTTATTATGAGCAGAGGGTTGGACTAGATGACCTACAAGGTCCCTTCCAACTCTTATGAGCAGAGGGTTGGACTAGATGACCTACAAGGTCCCTTCCAACTCGTTATTATGAGCAGAGGGTTGGACTAGATGACCTCCAAGGTCCCTTCCAACTCTTATGAGCAGAGGGTTGGACTAGATGACCTACAAGACCCCTTCCAACTCTTGTTATTATGAGCAGAGGGTTGGACTAGATGACCTACAAGGTCCCTTCCAACTCTTGTTATTATGAACAGAGGGTTGGACTAGATGACCTCCAAGATTTCTTTCAACTCCTGTTATTCTGAGTAGGGGGTTGGGCTAGATAACCTCAAGGTCCCTTCCTACTCTTGTTCTTATGAGCAGAGGGTTGGACTAGATGACCTACAAGGCCCCTTCCTACTCTTGTTATGAGCAGAGGGTTGGGCTAGATGACCTCCAAGGTCCCTTCCAACTCTTGTTCTTTTGAGCAGAGGGTTGGACTAGATGACCTACAAAGTCCCTTCCAACTCATTATGAGCAGAGGGTTGGATTAGATGACCTACAAGGTCCCTTCCAACTCTTATGAGCAGAGGGTTGGACTAGATGACCTACAAGGTCCCTTCCAACTCTTGTTATTATGAGCAGAGGGTTGGACTAGATGACCTCCAAGATTTCTTTCAACTCCTGTTATTCTGAGTAGGGGTTGGGCTAGATGACCTCCAAGGCCCCTTCCAACTCCTGTTCTCAGCAGGGGATTGGACACGATGACCTCTGAGACCCCTTCCAACCCGTCATTGTTTTTCTGAGCAGGGGGGTGGGCTAGATGACCTCCAAGGCCCCTTCCGACACATTCTACGTGTTGTATTGTAGTACCCTCGAATCCTTGGATGTTGATAAACTACAATCCGTGGTTGGTTGTGTGACCCCCCAGATTGCGGTTTACGCGCATTGCAAAACAAAAGGTGTGTGTGGGGGGGGTCGGTCTGTTTCAGGCGGAGGCTGCCCGTGTTCTCCCTGTCGCAGCGGCCTTTCCCCTTCGCCCAGCAGCGCTGCGGGCGGCTTTAAGCCCCGCTGGGGACTACAACGCCCATCCCAGCCGAGCGCAGGAAGCAATGAGGGGCGTTGCAATCCGCCCTAGGCTCCCAGCGGGGGCGGCCTCGTCACGTGATGCCCGCGCCTGCCGTGGGCGAGCCGGCCAGCGCCACGTGACCATTCCTCTCCTCTGACGTCAGTCACATGACGGGACGCTGCGCATCCCCTTCCCTTCCTTTGCCGTGTCCTTCCGCGCCGTTTGAGCGGAAGCCGCCTTTTCAAAGGGAAGGGGTGCTTTGGGAGCGGGCCGCTCCATCCATACCCCCGGCCTCTTTTTCCCTTCGAGTCCCGCCGTTTGGCGTCCCGTTGGAGCCCTTTTTGCCACGGCGGCGGCTCGGCGGACTACTTTGTTTTTGGTATGTCACGCGGGCACGCAGAGATACGCAGCGCCCGCTGACGTCACGCGCCCGAGGGGAGGGGCGGGGCCCGAGCCAAGCGGACGGGAAAAAAAACACGGCTTTCCTTCCCGGGAATCCGGGCCATCGTCGATGCCCGAAGCGCTTCCAGGGTCCCTCGCGCCATCCGAACCAACAAAACAGAGCCGGCGGCGCCCGTTTGGAGGCTCGAGAGCCGTTCGGTGGGCGTGGCCGCGCCTCGCCGGGACTCCTTCCCCACCCCCGCGCCCCTCGGATCGCTGCGCCGCGTCGGCCTCCCGCGCATGCGCGTTGCTTGGGTGCAGCGGCCCCTTTTTCGGTCCGCCGCGTCGCTTCCTCCGTTTGTCGCCGCCGCCGCCGCCATGAAGTTCGTCTACAAGGAGGAGCACCCGTTCGAGAAGCGCCGCTCCGAGGGGAGAAGATCCGGAAGAAGTACCCGGACAGAGTCCCGGTGAGTCTCTAGAGAGGCGCCCACTCCCCTTCCCCCGGAAGTCTCTTTTGAGGGTGTCCGGACTTTCCCGGACAGGGCTTCCTTCCCCTTTTCTCATCCTCCTGCTTTTTTTTTTTTTTTTTAACCCCCGGCAGGTCATCGTGGAAAAAGCCCCCAAGGCCCGAATAGGGGACCTGGATAAAAAGAAATACCTGGTGCCCTCCGACCTCACAGGTGAGAGACCCGGACAGGTGAGGGGGGAGGAGAGGCTCATTGATGGGAGGGGAGGGGGGGCGAGCTTGTTCAAGGGGATTTCCCCGAGGCCATGGGAGACCTTCCCCCCTTTTTAAGGGTCTCTTGCCCCCCGCCCCGTTTTGTGGCGCTCCCTCCTGTGTGACTTGGCTCTCTCCTCTTGGTGCCCTTTCCCCAGTGGGCCAGTTTTACTTCCTCATCCGGAAAAGAATCCACCTGCGGGCCGAGGACGCCCTTTTCTTCTTCGTCAACAACGTTATCCCCCCCACCAGTGCCACCATGGGGCAGCTCTACCAGGTGGGTCTTCCCTCCCCGTCCTTCACCGACCGCCTTTTCTAGGGAAAGGAGAAAAAGAGAGGAGGAGAAAGGAGACGTAGACAGAGAAAGGGGAGGAAAGGGAGAGAAAGGGGAGATGGGGAGAGGAGAAAAAGGAGAGAGAAAGAGGACAGGAGAAGGAGAGGAGGAGAAGGAGGAAAGATTTAGCCTCAAATAGTTTGTCAACCTCAGTAAACAACAAATTGGCAAAAGATAAAAGGAAAAAATAAATCATGGAGAAAATGAAGACTTGGGAGAAACCCCAACCTCTTAGCCGGGTTGAGTGTCCCATCCACCCTCGATCTTCCTGCTAAAACTTTATTCTGATTTATACTTTATTTATTTGGCCGGGGAGATACGCAAGGAGTTTGTCACCTGTACACAAGCCGGTGTCCTTTCAAAACAGCAGAATTGTATAACAAGGAAAACTCAGCATACTTCCAAAACTACTTATTATCTCTTTTATTCATTATTAAACATGAAACTCAGTCAACATTTTAAAATGTATCACAAGTAATTGATGAGGGTTGCTGCCAGCATCCCAGGTATCGACCAAGCACTTTCAAAATGGCAGAATAATAGTACAAATAACAAGGAAAACTCGTACTTCCAAAACTAATTATTACTATTTAACATTAGGAATAACACAAGCGTGCAGCCAATAAAAGAAAGTAGCAAAAACCTATAAAAGGGGTAAATAGTAACCCTTATTGTGATATTTTACTGTTTCCTGCTATTTTTGACTGGGTTGCGTCAGTTTCCCAATAAAGTAAAATCCAACTCTGGGTGGGAAAGGGGTTGATGGGAGTTGTAGTCTTTGGGTCAGCAGGTGTATTTGTTGAGGGGGGGGTTTCTGGGGAAGGGGCTTCAGACCATCTCTCAACCCTGCTATTCACACAGGTGATTTGTTTGGGGGTGGAGGGGGCTCATTTGACAGCCCTCAAGATAAGGCCGTGTGTAAATCTTACAAATATTATTACAGTTAGTTGGGTGGCTTGACCTGAGATCTTTCTCCCCTCCCCTTAAAAGTGCTTTGATCTAACAGCATCTCCCCCTCCCCATTTCAGGAACATCACGAGGAGGATTTTTTCCTTTATATCGCCTACAGCGACGAGAGCGTTTATGGCACCATGTAAGACCCCTGCAGTCCACTGGCTGCCGCCGAGGGGCACCTTGCCCCCTGAAGGGACCTGCACTTTCTGTTACTTGTTGATTTTGTTTTAAAAGGTTGTGTTTTTCTTTTCTTTTTTTTTTTTTTTTTGCTTCAGGAAAATGGGGGTGGTCTTTCTCTCTTTCCCCCCCTCCCCACCCTTTAATTTCTGGCTGTGAATCTTTAACTCTCTCCCTCTTTTAACTCCTTCCCTCCTCTGGGTTTTCTTTTTGAGGTGGTTGTGGCTAAAATTAAAATACCTCCTCCCTTGCATTGTCCCCCTATGTGCTTGATTGCTTTCTTTTCTATCCTTTTCTTTTTTTTTCTCTATTGAAAAAGGTAATCTGGAATTTCTCTCCAAAAGCAACAAGGGAAACAACCCTCCCCTCTCCGTTTTCGTTTTTTTCTTTTATTTTATTCCTTCACCACGCACCCCAAGTTTTGCTTTTCTTCCAGGAGGCGTGTTCGCCTGGCAAGACTTTCTGTAACCAGAGTTTTCGGGGATGGGAAACGAATGCAAATTAAAACAAAACCAAAAAAAAAAGTTATATAAAAGAGAACGTGTCAGACTCTGGAGAATTATTTTATTGTCGAGGTTTTTTTTTTTAATACGGCGCCGACATTGCAAAAAATCTGGGGCAGCTGAGTTGAATAAGGGAGAAAGGGAGGGGAAAGAACGTCCAGTGTTTTCTCAACACATTGGAATTAGATTACTTTCTTGTCCTTGCACCTCCTACAACGGAATCAAACACCATCTTCAGTGCATATCATGACCATGACCATGAAAATAATGAGAACCACACATCCTTCACCCTGCACACATTGAACTGGAAACCCTCCACACCACTCCAACACTGCAGAGTTCAAAAGAGCCCTGAGATAGAAGCTGTTTTTTTTTTTCAGCTAATTTGTCCTTGTTTTCATTCTCCTGTACCATCTGCCAGATAGTAATAGTTCAAAACAAAGGTGCCCAGGATGAGATAAGTCTTTGAGAACATTTTGAACTTTCTTAAGGCAGCGGGAGCGATAAGGCTCTTCCGAAGAGGGGAGAGGGCAACCCATGATCTGAATTCCCCCCCCCCATTCTGTTCCAGCCCTAGAAGGGGATTTGGCGGTGGTGAGTCGAGCCTTAAGAACCTTCCAGAAGAGTGGCGGCTTTCATTAAAGGGAAAAGTGGGAGTTCAATGCAAAACAGGTGTCCTCCCAAGCTGTGATCTCTAGCAGATGGAGAAAGCCAATTAGCAGAGGAGAGTCACCTTGGCAGGTGGGGGCTTTTAGCAGTGCCCCAAGGCTACATGGGTTTGATTGGCAGGTGAAGGGCAAACCCCCACCCTCCCAGGACTTGCATTGGGCCGCTCAAAGAGGCAACTTGTGGTCTTCCAAACTCTTCTTGGCCTGCTTACTCTCTTGTGATCTCGCCACTCTAGGAAGCTATAATGGGGAGGTGGGGGAACAGGCAGGTTTGAATTGGGAGTTCTGGGAGTTGGCAGTCCCACAAGTCTTGGAAGGTGCCAAGTCTGGAGACCCCCCCTCCCGGGACAAGGAACCCGAAATTGCCTCTCTTAGCAAGTTTGATCCTTCTGATCTTTTGTACCATCCTAGTCTGGCTCTTGTGACTATTCTCTCTGTAACAAACCATCATTTGAGACTTTCAAGAAGAGATTGAACTCCCATCTGTCAGAAATGGTGTAGGGTCTCCTGCTTGGGCCAGGGTGGGTTGGACTGGATGACCTCCAAGGATCCTTCCAACACTGTTTATTATTCCGTTATTCAGAAATTGTGGGAGCTTCATCCCTGGAAGCTTTTCAAAAAAGAGGCCAGACTGCCATCTGTCAGAAAGGGTGTAGGCCTCCTGCTGTGGCGCGCGGGGGGTTGGACTAGATGACCCCAGGGTCCCTTCCAACTCTGATGAACTGTTATCTGCCAAAAAAGCCGCCCGCCCGCCACGCACGCGGGGAGGGGGGGGGTTTCCCCCGTCTCGCGTGGCTCCTCGCCTTGGGGACTACAGCCCCCGTGATCCTCTCTCTCTCCCGCGCGCCTTCCCCCCCAACCCTCCCGCGCCTTGCCCACGGGCCGAAAAGGCCGAGACCACATTACCCGTCCTGCCTCGCGGGGAGGAGAATGGTGTGTGTTTTTTTCCTTTTTAACGAAACTGCGCAAGCGCGACGCGCGGGGCCTGCCGGGACCTGTAGTGCCGGCGGGACCCCGTTGCGGCTGGCGAGACTCCACCTCCCGAGATGCACCGCGACGGGGCATAAGCCGAGGGGAGGGGCGGCCGCTACTAGTTTGCGGGAGGGAGGGGAGGGAGGAGGAGGAGGAGGGCGGCGGCGGCGGCGGCGGCGGCGGCAGAAGCAGCACCGGGCGAGGCGGCGAGAGCAGCGGCGGCGGCGGCTTGGCGAGTCCCCGGGGCCGGCCATGGCGGAGCCGAGCCCCGAAGGTAGGGAGAGACCAGCCAGTTTGCGGGTGGGTCTGGAAACGAAAGAGGGGGGCTGCTTTGGGGCGCGGGGAAGACCCCCTCTCCGGTACGGGGTCCCCAGAGGGAGGGGGCGGCTGAGGAGGAAGCCGAGCGGGGGGAAAGTTGGGGAGCGGGGAGAGGTCGGAGAAGCCGCTACTCCCCGGGTTGGGGGGGTTGGGGGCTTTCTAGAGCGCCCTAAGGAAAGCCCCTCCCTCTTTAAACCTGTGGGGGGGTTGGGGGGTCTCCTTCCAGCCTCCCCCCACACACACACGCGGGTGGAAGGGGGGAAAGTTGCGGAGGGGAGAAGCCGCTTCTCACCGGGTTGAGGGGCGCTTTCTGGAGCGCTCTAAGGAAAGCCCCTCCCCTCTTTAAATCTTTTGGGGGGGTTGAGGGGGTCTCCTACTGGCCTTCCCCTCCCACGCGGGTGGAATGGAGCGAAGTTGGGGGAAGAGGAGCCGCTTCTCACCGGGTTGGGGGCTTTCTAGAGCCCCCTCCCCTCTTTAAACCTGTGTGGAGGGCTTTGGGGGTGGGGTGGGTCTCCTGCCAGCCCCCGGACGGGCGAAAGGCTGAGGAAAGGGGTGGGGTGGGAAAGGAGGGGTCAGGAGCCCCTCCCGCAATGCTAGGGAGGGTGGGTGGTCGAAGGGGAGGGGGCTTCTCCTTGGAGTGCATGTGTTTTTGGGGGGTCTCTTCTTCTCCCTCCGCTTTGTGCGGCGCTTTCTTTCTCTCTCTCTCCCCCCTTCCGTTCTTCCTCGGGGTGGGCTGCAATGGGGAGGGGGCAGTCGAGAGAGAGGCCTCTCCTTCCAACCTCACCCCCCTTCTCAATATAACCCCCTCCTCTTTTTTGTTCCGTCTCCCCCACCCACCCCCTTTTTTTCTCTCCAGATCCCCCTCCGAGCCTCAAAGCCGAGACACAGGTAAAGAGGGAGAGAAACCGGTGGGAAAGTGGGGGGCGGGAAGAAGGAAAAAGTTTTTGGGTGGGGAAGGGGCTCCCTTCCTGGGGTGGGGGGAGGGGGTCTCCTCTGCTCTCAGGGTGTCGTTGGAAGGTGGAGGGCTTTCTCCTCCCTCCCTTCTCTGCCCCCTACCCTTCCAACTTTCAACATCGCAGCATGTGCTCCGGATGGGAAGCAACCCCCTCTCTCTCTAGCCACCCTACCCGCCTATTTTTTTTGGGGGGGGGGTTGGATGGAAGGAGCACATGGAGAAAGAAAAAAAAGGGGGGGGGCTTTCCAAGCGGTGCATGCATGCCCCCCCTCCCTACTTTGGAGACTCCCATCTCTAGTCCCCATCCCCGTAAAGAGAGAAAAGCAGGTATGGGTGGGGGGCTCCTTTTGCATGCAAGTCCTCGTTTAACGTCCTTTTCCTCGAACCCCCGCCCCCAAATTATTTTCCTTACCAGCCTCCGGAAAAGCGGCAACGCACCATCGAGGACTTCAACAAATTTTGCAGCTTCGTCTTGACTTATGCCGGCTACATCCCCTCCTCCAAAGAGGTGAGTGATTGGGGAGGGGGGGTGTAGTTTCTTATTTTTGGGGGAGGAGGGGGGTTTGGGAAAGAACTCGCCCCTTCCTCTAAATCACACGCGCATGTGATTGAAGTCTGCATGCATGGCAAAAGCAAGCAAGCAATGCTTCCTTAGCTGGGTTAAATTTCCCCACCACCACCAAAAAATGGGCGGGGGTCTTCTTGGAGTGGTCCTGAGCCCCCTTTTTTTGCATTGGAAGCCCCTCTGCCCGCGGGAAGGGCTCTTTCCCTTCTCCCCTTCTTTCCCCATGCTGCTTTTTGGGAAAGCTTCCCCAGCAGGAACTGCAACTCCCAGCCTCCTCGGAAGCCATTTCAAGGCCGACGCGGCCAGGCGGTGCATGCTGGGAAATGTAGGCAGTCTCCACCACCACCACCACCACCACCCCTTTGCCCAAAAGCCAGCCTGGGCAGGGCTTTGAAAGCGCCCAGTTGCATCTTGGGAAGGGTAGTTCTTGGCCACCAACCCTCTGGGAGCGTGGTGCATCTTGGGAAGGGGAGTTCTTGCCCCCCTGGCAGCTGAGCTGGGCATTACAGCTGGCGTGGAAGCTGTATTGGGATTATTAGTGGTTTGCTTGCCTCCCCCCACCAACAACCTTAGATGTTGCTAAGATGGCTTGTTTCCCCGGAACGTAGCTTAAACCTTCTGCGTCTTCCGTGGAGCAGATGGAGAGAAACCCAGGTTGCAAATCCTTGGTTACCTCTACTGGTTGTTTTAATCCCAATTAAATATTGGACAGTTCAATGCTCACAGGGGCTGCCAATAAACTTTAGATACATTGGGAATTTTATTTTTTGTTAAGCCGTGGGCTGCTGGCTTCAAAATCATGGTTATCCAGATGTTATCAAAATTTACTGGAAATTGAGGAGGAAAGTTTATTCCAGGTGTTTCCAAACGTGACCCCTTTAAGCCTGGTGGACTTCAACTCCCAGAATTCCCCATTTAACCATGCCTGTTGTTCTTTTTTCCCTTCCTGCTCCCTAGGGCAGAGAGATTGCAGAGGAAGGGATGACAAGAGAGTAAGCAGGCATAGAGAGTTGAAGTCTAGCTAAGCTGGCTGGGGAATTCTGGGAGTTGAAGTCTACAGGTATTAAAGGGGCCACGTTTGGAGACCCCTGCTTTATTACAAGTCGCTACTGGACCCAGCAGCCTGTTTTGTTTTGTTGTATGAAACCATACAAGGATTTTAAAAGGGATGCGAAAATTAGTCCCGATGAATTAGTGGGACACGGGCGGGGAATAACGTGGGATTTTACTTTACAAACCTCGCCGCTTCTGCGTCCGTTTTTTAGAAGTCCTAATTGCAGTTCACCTTGCCAAAATGAAATAACTTGTGGAATTGCAGAGCGACGACAGTCGCGATGCAAGAGGAGCGAAAGGGAAGCCCAACAGAATTTTGGGGGTTTCCTGGAGACATTACACTGGAAGGGGCCACGGGAGAAAGTGGAAGAGTTGTGGAGGGAGGGCCAAACCATTGTACGCACTCATAGAATGTAAATTGGGGGGGGGGGAAAACCCTCTCAAAATAAAATCAATGCATGAAGGGGCTTGTATTTTTTGTTTAAATTTTTTTTACAAATTTCGTTCTATTGTACTTCACTGATTTATCTGATTATTTTTTTTGTTAGTTTTTATTTTTGTTTTTTAAATATGGTTTTACATTGTGTAAGCCTCCTCGAGTCGCCATGGGCGAATAGGCAGCCATATTAAATAAATAAATATAGTTGGGGGCATAAAATCCAGATTCAGGGGCTTCAAAGAACAAATTTAAGACGTCAAGACCTTCTCCAAGGTGATGATTAGTGCTTTATAAATCGTAAGGCATAGGGCACATGGCTAAAAGGAGCATGTAATATTATGGCATGTATATGATGGAAGGGGAGGAAATGGGGAGGAATTGACATATGTGGGTTGCAGGTTGAGTTTTGAAATAATGTTGCTTCTCGAGATCCTACGTATTAATATCTTTTAACGACCCCATAATCCCTTGCAGGGTGGAATCTGGGCAACGGAATGGAGCTAGCAGAGTGTTTACTGGCCGGATGCCCTTCCTATCACCATGGTGGAGTTATATTTGGCAGATATATCCTCCTTGTGCCCAGAGAGAGAGAGAGAAATACGGCCTCTACCTGGGATCGAACTCCCACCTCTAGGCCATTGCACCATTCCGGTTTTTATGTGTTAATATCTAGGCCATTTATCTGATTAAGCGCAGCATTTGTTCATTGGGAGGGGGGGGGAAATCTGCTTTTTCTCCCCGTTGTCCTCAACTTAGGACCCAAATTGAGCCCAAGATTTCTGCAGTTGTTCAGGGAGTGTTGCACCCATTTTACGACCTAGTTGTTAAGCAAGTCGCAGCAATTGTCAAGTTAGTGGCATGGCTGTAAAGAGACGCAAAGGGGGAATCACGTGGCCCTGGGATGTTGCAACCGTCATAAATAGGAGTCGGCTGCCAAATGCTTAAATTTTGAACCCGTGACGATGGGGATACTGTATCGGTCGTAAGTGTGTGAAAAACGGTCCTAAGTCCCTTTCTTTCAGCGTGTTGTAACTTCAGTCGCTAAAGGAACTGTTGTAAGTCGAGGTGTCATGCCCTTGTCAGAATCAGACTTGGAGGGGGAAGCATCTGACAGGGAGTGGGAGTGGGGCTCCGTCGGAGGAAACTGGGGAAGGGCACAGTTTAGCTGGGCAGAGCAGGGGAGAGGTAGAACAAGGGAAAGGAGGCTCAGAGGAAGACCCCGGCCCACCCACTCTTCATCCTAGGGCACGCAGGGAGGAACGGAGAAGGGAGCAACGTGGGTTGGGTGGCTTACGGGCGGAGGAAAGGGCCCTGATTCCCTTCATTACCTACAGCTGGGAACACTGTATAAAAGAGGGAAGCTGTGCAGAGCAAGCAAATGTGAATTTATCTGGTATTGTGGCTTATCTGTGTTCCTGGCGTCTTCCCAACTGTGTGAGTTTTGCTGTGCTTTCAAGTCTGAAAGTCCTTCTGCCCTGTCAAACTAATTACTTCAGTTTGGTTTGTTTGGATTTTAAGTTACAGTTTGTATTGACCATGTTTTGGACTGAATTTTCTGCAGTCAAAGGCTGTTCCTGGGAGAGTTTTTCTCCAGCCAAAAGGTAACCTGGATATTGGGGGAAAAGTTGGAGATAATAAAGGGACTCTTATTGCTAATTTGACTGGATTGCCTTTGTGCCACGCCCCTCTGGGTCATCACATGACTGCCTGTCCTGCCATCAAAACCTGCTCCTATTTGTGTTGGGACAAGATCATCTCTTTCCCAGAATCTGGACTCGTGCGTTAATCCGAGGTGGGATTAGGGCTAATCTTGCCTTTTGTCTTCCCAGCAGGAGAATGACTGGACGCCGTCCAGCTCCAACTCGCCGCTGCGTCCGGAGAGCGTGGTGGACAGTGATGGCTGGGAATCCACGCAGTCGGACCTGCACACCATCGAGACCTTTGTCAAGAAGGCCAAGTCGTCGAAGAAGAAAGCCGCCTTCCGGCGCTTGAAATCCGACAGCTCCTTGCTGGAGAAGATGAAGCTGAAGGACTCCCTTTTCGACTTGGACCCGGTGGGGAAGCAGCCGCCCCCGCTCGCCGGGCCCAAAGTCCCCGCCGATCGGAAGAAGGACAAGCGGAGCCGGAAGGCTGCCTTGGAAGGCGGGCCGTCAAGCGCAACCGGAGCGAGGTGGCGGTCGAGAAGCGCTCGCGCATCAAAAAGAGCAAGAAGCGGAAGTTGAAACGGCCGGAGCGCAGCGAGAAGCCGAAGCACAAAACCTCCGTGAGCGAGACGGACTCGGAGGAGGAGGAGGAAGAGGAGGAGGAAGAGGAAGAGGAGGAGGACGGAGCGGGCCCTCTGTGGCCGGGTGGGGAGGAGGAGGGGGCGGGGGCGGCCACGGCACTGGTCTCGGTCCAGGCGCCGCCGGAGCTGCTGGCAACCAATTTCCCCATTAAGCTGGAGGACATGGAAGGGAAGGAGGGCATCAGCCCGGATACCAGCCAGGATGGGGAAGGAAGCTCCAGCGAAGGCGAGATGAGGGTCATGGATGAGGACATCATGGTGGAATCAGGTGAGATCACACACACACACACACACACACACACACACACTGCCTCTCGGGAGGGTTCGGATTCTCCTTTCCGCATCCTCCTCTCTCTTACGTTGGCGGAACGGTCATTTTTGAGTTTAGTTTTGTTTTTTTTAGAGACCGGGTTAGAAACTGGGAGAGCGGGAGTTCTAGTCCTGCCTTAGTAAAATGAAAGCCAGCTGGGTGACTTTTAGCCGATCACCAAGAGATTGGGAGTTCTAGTCCTGCTTTAGGTATGAAAGCCAACTTGGCGACTGGCTCAGTCACTAGGAGACGGGGAGTTCTAGTCCCACCTTAGGCATGAAAACCAGCTAGGTAACTTTGGCCCAATCACCAGGAGACTGGGAGTTCTAGTCCCGCTTTGGTCACGAAAGCCAATCCCTCTCTCTCTCTCTCTCCGACTAACCCACCTTACAGGGTTGTTGTGGAGAAAATAGGAGGAGGGAGGAAGAAGGCTTAAATATATTTGCGACTTAAATCATTCACATAAAGGAATAAAGGCAGGATACACACACACACACACACACACACACACACACACACCCTGCAAGCAGGAGATCCGACACCAATTTTTGACAGATGGGCAGTCCAGTCTCTTCTTGAAAGCCTCCAGGGATGAAGCTCCCACAACCTCAACAATATGATCCATCATTAATAGATTAACAGAGTTGGAAGGAACCTTGGGGTCATCTAGTTCAACCCCCAACCCAAGCAGGAGACCCTACACCATATTTCTGACAAATGGCAGTCCAGTTTTTTTTTTTTTTTGAAACAACTTCCATGTTTCTGTTTTGAAACTTGGGAGAGACTCTTAAAACTTAAGGACCGAAAGCCATTTAAGTCGACCTGTTGAATTTTCAGGACTGCAGGCCGTCCTCATCCTTATGGCCACCGTTTCTGTTACTAAGCAAGTCTAATCATTAGGGGAATTTTGCCCTGTTTTACGACCTGCCTTGCCACAGTCGTTCAGCGAACGGCCACAGTTGTTAAATCACCGACACCGTTTTTAAGTGAATCCGACTTCGCTTGTCAGAAGGTCACAAAAGGGGAATTATACTGCAACAGCCATAAGGGCATGCCAGTTGCCAAGCCTCTCAACTTTGATCACGTGACTCTGATTATCTGTTATCTGAGGTCTTCTAGTCCAACCCCTTCACCGTTTCTTAAATGGATTTTTATTTTACTTTATATTTACAATAATCCCATCTTTCATTTCAAACCATGTGTGGACTGGGTGCCTATGTCTTGTGCTAACCATTATAATTAATACTTTTCTTACCAATATAACAATCCATTTTCTTATATAACTTATTTAATATGTCTATTTTTTTTTAAACAATCTTAACTTATTTCTCTATATAATTCATCTACTCCGTTTTAATTTGTTTTACTTCCCAACCATTGATAAATATAAGTCCCATACCATATATAATATTCCATTTCTTCTTTTTCTTTAGTTGCCAAGGTTAACCTATTCCCCCCTGCGTCAGGTTTCCAAGCGAGGACATCCATTTCGAAAAAAAAAGAGCAACGTTCCATCTTCCAAAACAAATTTCTTTTATTTAGGGAAGCAAAAGTCACATTCCCCGATAGAAGTAAACCCACATTGCCTGATGTTATCCATCTTTACCTCCAAGTCTCAGCGGGGTCAGATTTCATTCCCACGGGAACGAGAGCCTCCTAGCCTAAACAACTGTCTTTATCTCCACTCCTCCCACCTAAGGAATGTGGCAAGGCCAAAACCCTCCCCGCCATAACCAGCAAAGAGAAAGGAAAGGAATATATAAGACTAAATAAAATAGCTATGCAGAGGTCAATTTCGGGCTTGACACTCTGCACATTCAAATGTTTGTACTTTTCCCTCTATCGGTATCTTGTCACTTTTCCAATTCTGAGCAAATAACAATTCTTTGAAATACCATTTTCATACAAACGGCGGTCTAGTCCCTGAACGCAGGCTGCCCAGGCAGATAACACATTTTCTGAAATGTCTCTGTGCTTCATAGAATAAGAATAGAAATAAGAATAGAATAGAAATAAGGAGAAGGGGAGAGAATAATGGAATGAAAGAATGGAATAGAATAGAAATAAGAATGAAATAGAACAGAAATAAGGGTAGAAAATAATAGAAGAGAAGAGAAATAAGAATAGAATGGAAGTAAGAATAGAATGGAAATTAGAATAGAAAAAAGAATAGAATAGAATTCTTTATTGGGCAAGTGTGATTGTACACACAAGGAATTTGTCTTTGGTGCAAATACGCTATGCATAAAAGATACATTCAAGAGTCTTGAATCATAGGTACAACACTTAATAATGGTTATAGGGTACAATAAGCAGTCAAATCATACCAGGAAACAGTCAATATAAATTGTAAGGACACAAGCGACAAAGTTACAGTCATACAGTCCCAAGTGGGAGAAGATGGGTGAAAGGAAGGATGGGAGGATGAATAGTAATTGTAGTGCAGACTTAGTCAATAGTTGAACAGTGTTGAGGGAATTATTTGTTTAGCAGAGTGATGGCATTTGTGGGGGGAGGGACTGTCCTTGTGTCTGGTTGTTCTGGTGTGCAATGCTCTGTAGCATCCTTTTAAGGGCAGGAGTTGAAACTGTTTATGTCCAGGATGTGAGGGGTCTGTAGATATTTTCACAGCCCTCTTTTTGACTCGTGCAGGATACGGGTCCTCCATGGAAGGCAGGTTGGTAGCCATTGTTTTTTCTGGCGTCCGTGTCTGTCCTGTTGGGTTGCAGAACCAAACCAGACAGCGATAGAGGTGCAGATGACAGACTCGATCCTTCCTCTGTAATTCTTTCTGGGGGCGGGTGGAGGCTGCCTTTCTCAACGTCCCCTTTTTTGCTTCTTCTCCAGGCGACGACTCGTGGGACCTCATCACCTGCTACTGCCAGAAGCCCTTCGCCGGGCGGCCCATGATCGAATGCAACCAGTGCGGCACCTGGATCCACCTCTCCTGCGCCAAGATCAAGAAGACCAACGTCCCCGACATTTTCTTTTGCCAGAAATGCAAAGAAAGCTCGCGGAAGCAGGCGCCGCCACCGCCGGCCCCTCAGCCCCCCACGGCACTCAGCGCGACGGCCCCCCAGGGTCGCGGGCAGGCGGAGGGGAACCCTAGCACAGGAGTGGGGGTGGGGGGTGGGGGTGGCCTGCGGCTCTCAAGGGCTTTCGTCCTGCGGAGGGAGTGGAAAATAAAAACCAGGCTCTGGACAGGGAGCAGAGAGAGAAAGGGGGAGGCTGCTCTGATTGGGAATCCCCTTTGAATACCAGGGGCAACCGGAAACGAGGTGGCAGGCCAGCGGAAGCGGCAACGGTAACGAAACTCCGGCGCTCGGTCGATCCTGGCTAGGCTGCAGTGGGCCCTCCTGGCCTTAAACCCCACCCCCACCCCAGCCCTCTCTCCTGCGTGGGGGTGGGGGCTTGTTCGGGCGTCCAGACGACCGGGAAGGTCCTGCGTCCACTCTTGGGCCTCCGGCCACAGCGGGGAGGTATAACACAGAGTCTTTTGGTTTCCTTTTGAATTCTCTCCTTCCTCTTGTCCTGCTCCACCACCACCACCTTCTTCTTCTTCTTCTTCTTCTTTGTAAATAGAAGACAAAAAGAGTTTTCGTTTTTTCCTTTCCTTTTCCTGGTTTCTTTCCACGCACATACACACACCCCCTGGGCTCAGTTGGTTTCACTGGTGGGAAGGTTTTAAAACACCCCCCAGGTTGTGGTCCTGATATTTTTTTTTTGGCGGACTCTGTTTGAAACCTCGGTTGATATTTTTTTTTTTGTCCCCGGCGGGGATCTGAGAAGGCCAAAGGGGGTAACCCCGATTTCTTTGGTTGTGCTTCGAAGAGGAGCACAGCTTGACTTTGTTCCTGTCCCCCCACTTCATAGGGAGGGGGCAGTGTCTCCAAATGCGGCTCCCTTTAAGACTGGGTGGACTCCAACTCCCAGAATCCCCCAAGGCATCTTCGCTAAGGTTTCAACCCCGCCTGCAATCTCTCCGCCAAGCAGGCTAGGGGAATGGGGGATTCTGGGAGTCGAAGTCCACGGGACTTAAAAGGGGGCCCCCTTGGGAGACCGTCAGCCCTGGTTCAAACCAATGGACCTTCTGAGGATGGGCAGGAGCGAGAAAGGCGCTTGGCCAGTTTTTTGTGGGGGGGGGAGAAAAAGGTGGGCCAGGCCACTCTTCCCTCCCCCCCTTTTTTTGTTAAAATATTTTCAGAGGTGTACATGGCAGAGTTTTCGACTGTAAATAAAGAGACGTAGTCCCTTTGCAAGTTTCTACAGCGGCCTCGGCTCTTCCTTGATATTATATTTTATTTGGGGCTGGGGCGGGGAGAATAAGCAGGTAGACTGCCCTGCCGTGGGAGGCTTACTTCCGGCCGCGCAAGCGCCCGTGTGCGGCGTGACGCCCGCTTGACGATGCAGGTGCTCACTTCCGGTGGTGCCTCCCCCCGCCCACCGCTAGCTTGGCCATGTGACCCTGCACGAGCGAGAGGGCGGTTGGACGACCATCGGGGCGTGGTCTTGCGTGATGACGTAGAGGGCGGAGAGGGGATTCTGGAAAGGGGCAATGGAGTGGCGCGCGTGACGCATGCGCAGTAAAGAGAAAGGCGGTGTATTTCATGTGCGCCGGAGGCAGGGCAAATGGGTGCCTTAAGGAGGAAGCGAGTAGGGTATTTGACGCATGCGCGCTGAGAGGTTGCTGTAGGGCGACACTCCGGGGCGGAGTGCTGCCTGAGCGCATATGCGCAGGAGGGTGAGAGGGAGGGTGGGCGGAGTCGCGTAATTGACGCAGAGCGAAGGCAGTAGGACGACTCTCCGGGGCGGAGTGTTGCTTGGGACGCATGCGCGCTGCAAGGAGGGAAAGGCGAAAGCGGCACGCCTATGAAGCATGCGCACTAGAGAGGGTGGGGGGAAAGAGCGAGGGCGGCAGGATTCCCGGGAGGCGGGGTTCCGAACGTGACGCACACGCACTACAAAGCGCTCCCCTCGGCGGCGAAGCACGACGCATGCGCTCCGAAGAGAGGGCGGCGGCCCGCCGCTCCGTTGGGCGGAGTCGCGCGCGGTGACGCATGCGCGCCGGGAGGGAGCGAAAGCGTTCTCGTGCGCTGCTCGGGGGAGTGGGGAGGGCGTGGCTGTGCCGGATGACGTCGTGACGCACGGGAGGGAGGGAGGGAGGCGGGCTGCCGCCGTTTCTCCGCCGCCGCCGCCGCGCGACCCGAGAGGCTTCCCCTCCTCCCCGCGGGCCTCCCCCTCCGGGGTCGCCAGCGGCGACGGCGGGTGGCCCCCCGCAGTGGGCGAGACGAAGGTGATCTACCACCTGGACGAGGAGGAGACGCCCTACCTGGTCAAGATCGCCGTGCCGGCCGAGCGCCTCACCCTCGGCCACGTCAAGGCGGCCCTGGCCCGTCCCGGCGCCAAGTACTTCTTCAAGAGCATGGACCAGGACTTCGGGTAGGCCCCGCTCCCTCCCTGCCCCCTCTGGCCCGTCTTTTGGACCTCGAGGGGGGCCCTCGTGAGAAGGAGACCTCGTTTCTGCCTCTTTCTCTCGAGGGGGTCGTGCCGCCCCTAAGGAGCTGTGGGGGTTGTACATCCTCCCCCTAAAAGCGTGGTGGGGGGAGGGCAAGAGACTCGAGAACCCCTCCCCCCCCCCGTCTACCAGACCTCGAGGGATCCCCCCTCATGGGAAGGAGGAGGCCCTGCTTTCATCCCCCTGTCGGGGAGGGCGCGTCTCTGAGTATGGGGGGTCGTGAATCTTTCCACCCCCTCGAGGAGAGAAGTGGGGGGACATGAGAACTCAGAGCCCCCTTTCTCTGGAGAAGGGGGTTCTGGGGGGCCATGGGCTGCTGAGAGGTTACGGGGGAGGGAGGAAAGGCATGTACCCCTCCCCAAGGAGACCACAGCAGGGTTAAGAGCCGCCCCCTTTGGGCCTGTCTCCTGGACCCTCGAGGGGACCCTCGGGGCAGGGTGAGGCCCTGCTTTACGAAGTGGGGAGGGGGCATGAGGCCCTCCTTTTTTCTGTCTCCCTGGGCTCCTCGGAGGTTGGGAGCCCACAGACCCCTCCCCAAGGACAGCACAGAGAGGTTAAAGCCTCCACCACCCCCAGGGCCCGTCTTCCGGACCTCGAAGGAACCCTCATGGGTCGGGGGTGGGGGTGGGGGAATGAGATCCTCTTTTATGCCTCTCTAGAAACAGGGGGTCATGGGAAGCTTTGGGGGCTGTGGAAAAACCCCTCCCCAGAACATTAGGCTGGTGAGAGGCCCCCACGAAGCCCGTCTCCTGGACCTCGAGGAATCCCAGCAGCATCCTTTCCCACCCAAATCCCTTCTTTCTTGGCAGGGTGGTGAAGGAGGAGATCACCGAGGACAGCGCCCTCCTGCCCTGCTTCAACGGAAGAGTCGTCTCCTGGGTACGCCAGACCCTTGCCCTCCCCGCCGGGGATGAGGGTCTCGGGGGTATTCCGCGGCGGAGCCTTCTGGGCCCTCGAGAACGGGGAGGGGGGGGTCTTATCTATTCTGAGCTGACTTAAGTGGCTTCCCAGGGGGACACCCTGATCCAGCAGGAGGGAAGGGAGGGGGAAGGGCCAGAGGGAAACCTTCACCCCCACCTCTCTCTCTCCCCCCTTCCCCTTTTCCCCCCACCCAGCTGGTGTCTTCGGAGGTCCCCCCACCTGAGCCACCACCGCCCCTCCTCCTGTTCCCGGCGAGGTCCATCCGGAGCCTGCTCCCCCACCACCTCCTCTTCCTCCCTTGCCCGTAGAAAGGACCAGCGGCATCGGCGACTCCCGCCCTCCTTCCTTCCAGTGAGTAGGAATGGCTGCTGTGTTTGTGTGTCTGTGTTTGCGTGTTTCTCCATGGTGGGGTTAAAAAGGGGACTAATCCAGCCTAGAACGGAGGGGGGCGCCTAACAGAAGGAAAATTTGAGCTAACTTTCTTCAGTAGACGCTTCAGTTTTTGTTGCTTTTACTTATTATTGTTAGATTTTTATCCACCATGTATTGCTTTATAAGGAACTCAAGGTATGGCAATCATACACTGCTCAAAAAAAAATAAAGGGAACGCAAAAATAAGACATCCTAGATCTGAATGAATGAAATATTCTTATTAAATACTTTGTTCATTACATGATTGAATGTGCTGACAACAAAATCACACAAAAATTGTCAATGGAAATCAAATGTAGCAACCCATGGAGGTCTGGATGTGGAGTTACACTCAAAATTAAAGTGGAAAAAAACACTACAGGCTGATCCAACTTTGATGTAATGTCCTTAAAGCAAGTCAAAATGAGGCTCAGTAGTGTGTGTGGCCTCCACGTGCCTGTATGACCTCCCTACAACGCCTGGGCATGCTCCTGATGAGGTGGCGGATGGTCTCCTGAGGGATCTCCTCCCACACCTGGACTAAAGCATCCCCCAACTCCTGGACAGTCTGTGGTGCAACGTGGCGTTGGTGGAAGGAGCGAGACATGATGTCCCAGATGTGCTCAATTGGATTCAGGTCTGGGAACGGGCGGGCCAGTCCATAGCATCAATGCCTCCGTCTTTCAGGAACTGCTGACACACTCCAGCCACATGAGGTCTAGCATTGTCTTGCATTAGGAGGAACCCAGGGCCAACTGCACCAGCATATGGTCTCACAAGGGGTCTGAGGATCTTATCTCGGTACCTAATGGCAGTCAGGCTACCTCTGGCGAGCACATGGAGGGCTGTGCGGCCCCCTAAAGAAATGCCACCCCACACCATTACTGACCCACTGCCAAACCGGTCATGCTGGAGGATGTCGCAGGCAGCAGAACGTTCTCCACGGCGTCTCCAGACCCTGTCACGTCTGTCACATGTGCTCAGTGTGAACCTGCTTTCATCTGTGAAGAGCACAGGGCGCCAGTGGCAAAGTTGCCAATCTTGGTGTTCTCTGGCAAATGCCAAACGCCCTGCACGGTGTTGGGCTGTAAGCACAACCCCCACCTGTGGACGTCGGGCCCTCATACCACCCTCATGGAGTCTGTTTCTGACCGATTGAGCAGCTACATGCATATTTGTGGCCTGTTGGAGGTCATTTTGCAGGGCTCTGGCAGTGCTCCTCCTCTCCCTCCTTGCACAAAAGGCGGAGGTAGCGGTCCTGATGCTGGGTTGTTGCCCTCCTACGGCCTCCTCCACGTCTCCTGATGTACTGGCCTGTCTCCTGGTAGCGCCTCCATGCTCTGGACACTACGCTGACAGACACAGCAAACCTTCTTGCCACAGCTTGCATTGATGTGCCATCCTGGATGAGCTGCACTACCTGAGCCACTTGTGTGGGTTGTAGACTCCGTCTCATGCTACCACTAGAGTGAAAGCACCGCCAGCATTCAAAAGTGACCAAACCATCAGCCAGAAAGCATAGGAACTGAGAAGTGGTCTGTGGTCACCACCTGCAGAACCACTCCTTTATTGGGGATGTCTTGCTACCTGCCTCTGCTTTCCACCTGTTGTCTATTCCATTTGCACAACAGCAGGTGAAATTGATTGTCAATCAGTGTTGCTACCTAAGTGGACAGTTTGATTTCACAGAAGTGTGATTGACTCGGAGTTACATTGTGTTGTTTAAGTGTTCCCTTTATTTTTTTTTGAGCAGTGTATTTAATGCTGCTCCTTTTATTTTCCCCCCATAAAAACCCAGCTGTTTTTGGGGGGAGCTAGAACTTCTGGTGATTGGCCCAAAGTCCCCAGCTGAGTTTCATGCCTAAGGTGGGACTAGAACTCCCAGTCTCCTGATGATTGGCCCAAAGTCACCCAATAAGCTTTCATGCCCAAGGCGGGACGAGAACTCCCAGTCTCCTGGTGATTGGCCCAAAGTCACCCAATAAGCTTTC
Organism: Notechis scutatus; assembly: GCF_049901735.1. NCBI lineage: Eukaryota > Metazoa > Chordata > Lepidosauria > Squamata > Elapidae > Notechis > Notechis scutatus. The sequence continues at coordinate 120,848,736 of NC_142025.1, forward strand.
ATGCCCAAGGCGGGACTAGAACTCCCAGTCTCCTGGTGATTGGCCCAAAGTCCCCCAGCTGGCTTTCATGCCTAAGGTGGGACTAGAACTGACCATCTCCCAGTTTCCACACCAGCCCCTCACCCCTATACCCAACGGGTTTCCTCCACAGCCCAAACCTCTCGGGCAGCTGCGAAAACTTGGACCATGAAACCGAGACGGAGTCCGCCGTGTCCCTGCGGAGAGAGCGGCCACGGCGCCGGGAGAGCATGGAGCACGGAGGTAAAGCGACCCGTCTCCGAAAGCTTCCGGCCCTTTCCTTAGCGGGGAGGGCAGGCGGGGGGAGGCCCAGTCCCGGCGGGATGGATCGCTCTGACACCCTCCTCCCCTTCCGACTCAGGTGGGCACCGGATCAATGGGCAATCCCGGCTGGAGCGCCACCTGGCTGGCTACGAGAGCTCCTCCACGCTGCTTACCAGCGAGCTGGAGACCACCAGCCTCTGCGACTCGGATGACGACGATGCCATGAGCCGGTGAGCACCGGAAAGCAGGCAGGCACGGCTGGAAACGTTTGCAAGTTCCTGATTTCCTGCCAAAACTTCTGGGCTCTGGAGTGGAGAGAGGCATGGGAGTCCAGGAAGCTTCATCCCCACCTTGTCTCTGTTGTCTTCCCACTGGGATTGGACCCGATGTCAGCACTGTTCTGACCCAAGCTTCCTAGTCCGTAATTATGCACACGCTTCTTTTAAAAACAAGTCCTAGTTTATTGCAACGCTGGGAATTGTTTTCATTCCCAGCCGGGAATGAATCTCAGATAGTCTCTCGAGATAAGCACCCACCTTTCTTTCCTGTGAAGCGCTGCCAATCATAGAACTGTCCAATGAACTAGGGGAAAAAACAACAACAACCAAGCTTCAAAAATGAACCTGAACAGATCAAAGTACTTGCTTCCTGCAAAGGTTTCGTCACCTTGGCCTGACTTTTATCCCTTATGGGTGGGGCAGTCACCTCCCAGCCTTACTCCCGAGCCGCCTCTTTTGTTTCCGCTGCTCTCGCCTTCTGACAACTCTTTGCACACGCGCACTGGGAACAGGCTCCCCTGGGTCCTCTGCCTCGCTGCTGCCAGGCTCCGAAGGCAGCCCCCCCACTCCCACACGGTCCTGGCCCCATCTCTGTATCGGACGCAGGGCCCTCGTCCGCGTCCTCTCCAGACTTCCGGACTGATCCCTGTTCTTTCCCCACTGTCCCGATTCCACTGCCGTCTGCGTTGGCTGCTGGCAAACCACAACAGGCCACAGGAGCCATGCCACGTGCCCCATCGGGCGGGGTATTCCGGCCGGTGGGCTCGAGGAGAAGGACGTTCTCTGCTGTTGTTCCTGCCCTTTGGAACATCTCCCCCCTCCCCATGTGAGGTGGGCTGTACCCTGCTGACCTTCCACGAGAGCCTTCAGATTTCACATGGAGGGTGGTGGGAAATGGTTAAAACGTAGAACATCAAGAGTTGGAAGGGACCTTGGAGGTCTTCTAGCCCAGGGGTTGCCAACCTTTTGGACCTCAGGGACCACCAAACTCATCATTTTAAATCCCATGGACCAGAGACCCTGGGAAAATCCCCCACCCCGTTTTCCTGCCGATCGATCGTTCTTTATTTGGGATGGCAGGATACCGTCTCCAGCTCCGTTTCTCAGAGGGAGAGAGAGAGAGAGACTTTTGGCTTCATGCAAGGAAAGCAGCAGAAGCCGCAGAATTCTTTCTTTCTCTCCCCAAACTCCGCCAGGAATGAGTCTTGGTGAGACTTGTCACGCCAGCACAGCCTCTTGGAGCAGGAGGCCTTGCAGGGTCCCACAGACTCCTTTCTGGCGGAGTTTGGGGAGAGAAAGAAAGACTTTGGCTGCTTTCCTTGCGTGCAGCCAAAAGCAGAAGAAGGAAGAAGCAGCCTGGTGTCCAGGCCAGGTGCGTCGGGCGCGTGGGGCAAGTTTCCCCTCCCCTCACTACCTTGTGTTGTTCGCGATGCAAGCCTTGTGTTCCTGCAGGCCATGTGGACGAGGCAGCCTTGTGTTCCTGTGCAGCCTGCATTAATTGCATTTTTTGGGTGTGGGGGAGACTTCTCTGCAAACCACCAAAATTTTGTCACAGACCACCAGTGGTCCCCAGCCCACCAGTTGGCGACCCCTGATCTAGTCCAACGTCCTGCTCATAGCAGGAGTCCCTACACCAAGGGTCGGCAACCTTAAACATTCAAAGAGTCACAAAGGCCCTAACCAGAAGCTGCCTCCCCCTTCAATTCTGGAGCTGACCAGACTCTATGGCAGTTCCCCCAACCATAGAATCTCCTCCTAGCGCGGCGTCCTTTTTCCTCTACCTGTCCTAACCAAAAGCCCTATCAATTCTGGAGCCGACCGGCAACAGGGAGCTGCAGCAAAAGGGAGGAAAGAGCCACATGCAGCTCTAGAGCCACGGGTTGCCTACCCCTGCCTTACACCATCCTAGACAAATCTCTTCTTTAAAGCCTCCACTGTTGGAGCACCCACAACTTCTGGTGGCAAGTAGTTCCACTGGTTAATTGTCCCCCACTGTTAGGTAGTTTCTCCATAGTTCTAGGTTACTCCTTGTCCTGCCTTCTGGTGCTTTGGAGAATATCTTGACTGCTTCCTCTTTTTTGGGGCAGCCCCTCAAAATATTGGAAGACTGCTATCACATCGTCCCCCCCACAGTCCGTGACAGGTTGATAGATTAATGACAGATTCAACCACCACTCTGCTCATCCTACGCCCTCCCCAACTTTTAGTTAAGGCTGAGTTATTTGGATCTTGATAGTATTTTACTTATAGCTTTTCACAGGTCGTCCTTAATTTAGAACCATTCATTTAATGTCAGTTTACAAAAAGTACCTTAGGATTTACGACTGTCGCAGTTATTCACGTAATCCAAATTCGTGCCGTTCGGCAACCGACTTGTATTTATGACGGTCGCCACGTCCTGGGGCTCACGTGACAAATTCCTGGGGAAGCTAGATTCCCTCAACGACCGTGTGACTCGCTGGCGTGGCCAGAAAGGCCGTTCATACGGGGACAAAACTGGCTTCAGTGGTCTCGCTCGGCAGCAGAAATGTAGGGCTCCGTTGCCATCGTAAGCCGAGGCCCACTTGCAGTGGCGTAGGGTGGCGGTTGCAAAAAGACATCGCTGGGTGGTGCCCTTTCCCAGACGGGGACCTCCCTCGTGCCCTTCGCTCCTGTGAGCCCCTCGCCCATTTTCACTTGGCAGGTTTAGCAGCTCCACGGAGCAGAGCAGCGCCTCCCGCCTTCTCAAACGCCACCGTCGGAGGAGGAAGCAGCGCCCGCCACGTCTCGAACGGGTAGGGGGCAACGAGCCCAGTCTCAGCATCTAAGATCCGGAGGGTCTCTTCTCAACGGGCAGCCAAAGGTCCAGGATGGTACCAAGTTCCCCCTTAAATAAGACCCTGTCTTATATTTTGTTTGCCATCAAAAAAGGCACCAGGTCTTATTTTCAGTGGATGTCCTCCACGGACTAACCTCACTTGCACACGTTGTCACCGGCCTCCTTCCGGAAGTCCTTCTTCTGCGGCCGGCAAGGCTTTCCTGAAGGCCTCTGCAGCCGATAACTCTGGATCGATCCAGAGCTTTGTTCTCAGCTCCAGAGGCCTTCAGGAAAGCCTTGACAGCCTTGCCGGCTGCAGAAGAAACGGGCTGGCAAGGCAGGTGTCGGGGGGTGCGAGGCCTGGCTACACCTGTCCAAAGGTAAGTAGTAGGGCAGCTCCACCCCTGCATCCCCAGCCCAGCTTAATTTTTACCCGTCCACTCTGGAGTGGGTGGGAATCTTAATCAGGGCTTATTTTGGGGGTAGGGCTTATATTGGGTGCATGTGTAAAAAACCTCAAGCTAGGGCTTACTTTCAGGGTAGGTCGTATTTTCGGGGAAACAGGCTACATTTCTTAGTTCTACATAAACATCCTGTCTGGGTATCCATTCGAGCGGGTGGGAATCTTAATTAGGGCTTTTGGGGGGGGTAGGGCTTATATTAGGCAAACACGTAAAAAATCAAACTTGGACTTTCAGGGTAGATCGTATTTTCAGGGAAACGGGATAGTTTTTTGTGGGGAGTGGATGCAGGTGGTCTTGTCTTGCATCTATCCCTCTCCTCTCCTGTCTTCCAGACATCGTCCTTCAGCAGCGTCACCGACTCCACTATGTCGCTGAACATCATCACTGTCACCCTGAACATGGGTAAACACTCCCTGCATGGGCCAAAAAGAAGAGAGAGGGGTGGAAACTGGTCCTAACGTTGCAAAAGTTGTAAAAAAAAAAAAATCTTTTCTGACCCGGCTCCCAAAACACGACGAACCCTCTGACGTGAACTCAAAAGATTCCGTTAATGAGGAGCGTCGGCAGCCTCGGCCAAATGTTTCCCTCTCTCACCGCAGGCTGACCAGTGTGTCCGCCAGGGAGGTGAATGGCTGTCTGCCACACCTACTCGTCTCCGCCCCCTGCCTTTTATCCCCAGGGCTAGGGTGGGGGCTTTGCTGACAGCAGCGATGATGGCTCTCCCGTCCCGAGGCCCGGCCCATAGATTTCCACTGCTCTCCTCTCCTCTGCCTTTTTCACATCGGGCACTGGATCCAGCTGGGGGCTGCCCAGGCTGACAACCACCACCCCTTGCAAATATGACCCCACTGAGACCTGTAGCTGAACCTATTGTTTATGATTTATTTATATTTATTAAGCAATTTTATATAGCTTACACATTGCTGACAACTTTAGGTGGCTTACCACACTGAAGGAATTTAAAGCTCCATTATCAATAAAAGAATCTTATTTGCAGCTTGGGGTTGAGATGATAGATAGATTAGATAGATAGGTAGGTAGGTAGGTAGGTAGATGATAGATAGATAGATAGATAGATAGATAGATAGATAGATAGATAGATAGAAAGAAAAAGAAAGAGATAGATAGATAGAAAGATTAGATTGATTAGATAGGTAGATTAGATAGATTAGACAGATGTTTATAGATAGATGTAGAGAGATAGTTGGACAGATGGATGGATGGAGAGAGGATGGATGGAGATACATAGAGACAGATGAATGTAGAGAGGTGGATATAGATACATAGATGTGTAGAGGGATGGGTGGATAGATAGATGATGGATGTAGAGATGGAGATATAGAGATAAGGGATAGGTAGATGCATGGAGAGAGGTAGAGATAGGTGGATGGAGATAGATATTTCTATCTTAGAGGTGATAGATGATGGATGGATGTAGAGAGATGGATATAGACAGATACATAGAGAGGGATGGATAGATAGATGAGAGGTAGATGGATGGGGATAGATACTTCTATTTTAGAGAGAGATAGTAGATGATAAATGGATATAGAGAGATTGATGGATGGAGGTAGAAATAGAGGGAGGTCCTCGGTGCTCTTTGAGCCGGGTGGTTTTTCCGCAGATGTTTCCTTATCCAAACTAGGGGACATCTCCATGATGAGTGGGAAAGGTTTGGTTAAGGAAACCCCTGGGAGAAAGAACCAAAGGTCAGAGAGCCCCCAGGACCCTCCCCAGTTCCCTTAATGCCCTCCTTTCCTCCCGGTCTTGTCTTGGTAGAAAAATACAACTTCCTGGGCATCTCCATTGTGGGGCAAAGCAACGAGCGGGGAGACGGGGGCATCTACATCGGCTCCATCATGAAGGGGGGGGCCGTGGCAGCCGACGGCCGGATCGAACCCGGGGACATGTTGCTCCAGGTGAGGCGGGCGCCCCGTTTCCCCTTTAGCCCAGCACAGCGTGCAGCGGAGAGGATGGCTTGCGGCTCGGGGGGTGAAGCCTGGGCTCCTTCGTTGCTCTCGGAGCCGGGTGGTTTCCTTGCGGGCGTTTCGTGGCCCAAACCCAACGCTCTGATGAGGTTACTTAGTTTGGGAATGAAACGTCCGCAAGAAAAACCACCCAGCTCAGAGAGCACCAAGGACCCTATTGCCTTCCTCCTCCTCCTCCTCCTCCTCCTCCTCCCTGCAAAGCCTCCTCCCTTCCAGCACTGATGATGTTTCCTAGTTGGGTCATGAGACGTCTTCAAGAAAACCACCCAGCTCAGAGAGCACTAAAGATCCCACAGTCTTTCTCCTCTTCTTCCATTTCCTCCTCTTCCTCCTCCCTTTCTTCTCTTCCTCCTCCATTTCCTCTTCTCTTCCTCCTCCATTTTCTCTTCTCTTCCTCTTCCTTTCCCTCTTCTTCCTCTTCCTCCTCCTCCCCACCCCCACTCCCTTCTAGCACTCATGATGTCATGAAACACCTGCAAGAAAGCTATTGGGGAGCACCAAGCACCCCCATACTTCTCCTTCTCCCTGCGACCCCCTCTTGCTTCTAATACTGATAATGTTCCCTAGTTGGGTCACGAAATGTCTGCAAGAAAGCTGCCAAGCTCAGAGAGCACCAAGGACCCCACAGTCCTTTTTTTTCTTCCTCCCCTGATGATGTTCCCTAGTTGGGTCATGAGGCGTCTGCAAGGAAACCAACCCAGCTTAGAGACCCCACCTATATAACTGCCTTCCCCCCTCTTCTCGGATTCTTGCCAGGGCATGAATTAGAGAGAGAGAGAGAGAGAGAGAGCCTCTCCGTGTCTTAGAGGCAGGTGAGCGAAAACTCCAGGTGGCTCAAAGCATTTCGCCCCTCCCTTCTCAATTCCAGGTGAACGACATCAACTTTGAGAACATGAGCAATGACGATGCCGTGAGAGTACTGCGAGAGATCGTCCACAAGCGGGGTAAGTTCTGCCAAAGCCCGCCCCACCCCGCAGGTGGGAGGAGGGGCTGCCGGCCGTTCCCCCAAAGCGATCCCTCCCTCTCCTTCCGTCCGTCCTTCCTTCCTTCCTTCCTTCCTTCCTTCCTTTCTTTGCAGCCCCATCGTGCTGACGGTAGCCAAGTGCTGGGACCCCTCCCCACAAGGGTATTTCACCCTGCCCAGAAGTAAGTCATCCGTGCCCGTCCTTGGCCGCAAAGGCGGGGGGGGTTGGTGCTGGGGGGGGGCAATCTGTTGGGTTGCCCCCACTGCTAAAGAAATTGGGGGAGCGGAGGGAATCCCCAGGGAAGGAGGGAGGGGGAACGGGACGAGGCAAGGGGAGGTCTCAACGTATTGTTCCCGTCCAGATGAGCCCATCCAACCCATCGATCCGGCCGCTTGGGTGTCCCACTCGGCCGCTCTGACGGGGGCCTTTGCCCCCTACCTGGGCAGCAGCTCCATGAGCACCATCACCTCGGGGACGTCCGTCACGGAGACCGAACGTGAGTCTGATGCGCCTCGCCCTCCCCACTTGGAGATTTCCAAGCTGCCGCACTACTCCCTTCTCCCTTTCTATGGGCCACTCTCAAAAGGCCATAGAAATATTTTACGGGTTGACATTCGGCTTCCCTCGCTTCTTGAAGGTGACCTGTACAACATAAAAAAGAAAACAAAGGACTTAGGGTTGCGAACCCCCCCCCCCCCAAGACTTGGTTGGGTTTCCTGCATGGAACCTTGTCCCAAGGTGATCGGCTTGGACGTTCCTTGGAAAATGGGGGGGGGGCAGACGAGGGATCCCCATGGGGAACTCCCGGGGGACGGTGACTGATCCCGTCCCGTTTTCCCGCTTAGGCTTTGACAACTTCAACCTCTCGATCCACACGGACATGGCTTCCGTCACCAAGGCCATGGCGTCCCCCGAGTCCGGCTTGGAAGTCCGCGACCGCATGTGGCTGAAGATCACTATCCCGGATGCTTTTCTAGGTATCGGGGGTGGGGTGGGGTGTGAGCCCATGGTAATGGGGGCTGAATCAGTGGTGGGATTCAAATATTTTTACTACCGGTTCTGTGGCCGTAGCTTGGTGTAAATCTCACTGGCTGGGGGATTCTGGGAGTGGAAGTCCACAGGTATTAAATCAGGGGCCTCCAACCTTGGCAACTTTAAGCCTGGTGGACTTCAACTCCCAGAATTCCCCATTCAACCATCCCTGTTGTTCTTTTTTCCCTCCTACTCCCTAGAGTGGAGAGATTGCAAAATACCCCTCTATAAAGCCTTAGTAAGACAACACCTAGAGAACTGCCTCCGGGTTTGGTCACCACATTATAAAAAACATGTTGAGACTCTAGAAAAAGTGCAGAGAAGAGCAACCCGGATGATGAGGGGACTGGAGGATGAAACATAGGATGAATGTTTAGCATGGCTAGTCTAGTAAAGAGAAGGACCAGGGGAGACATGATAGCGGTCTTCCAATATTTGAGGGGCTGCCCCAGAGAGGAGGAGGAAGGGGTCAAGCTATTTTCCAAAGCACCTGAAGGCCAGATAAGGAATAATGGATGGAAACTGAATAAGGAGAGATTCAACCTGGAAATAAGGAGAAACTCTGACAGGGAGAACAATCAACCCATGGAACAGAAGTTGCCTTCAGAAGTTGTGGGAGCTTCATCCCTGGAGGCTTTCAAGAAGAGATTGGGCTGTCATCTGTCAGAAATGGTGTAGGGTCTCCTGCTTGGGCAGGGGGTTGGACCTATAAGGTCCCTTCCAACTCTGATTATCTGTTAATCTGTAATTCAAGGACTACCTCTATATCCAGGCTGAGTGTGATGCGCCCCACCTCCAGGAAGGGGAGGAAGGGGATTGTACACCTGGAAGGAGAGAAGGACTTCTGGTGGACAACGGGGGCCGACGAGGGGTACCAATTTCCAAGCTGCCACACTGCTCTCCCACCTTTCCATTGGCCACTCTAAAAAAAACACCATAGAAATATTTTACGAGTTGACATTCGGCTCCCCTCACTTCTTGAAGGTCATCTGTACAACACAAAAAGAAAACAAAGGACTTAAGGTTGCGAACCACCACCAGGCTTGGTTGGGTTTCCTGCATGGAACCTTGTCCCAAGGCGATCAGCTTGGATGTTCCTTGGACAACGGGGGACAGATGAGGGATCCCCATGGGAAATCCCAGGGGACGGTTACCGATCCCGTCCCGTTTCTCGCTAGGCTTCAACCTCTCATCCAGATGGATATGGATTCCGTCACCAAGGCTATGGCGTTATAGTTGCCTCTTCCTCTCCCTCCCTCATTAACCCCTCCATCACCCGAATGTCTTCTCATTTTCCCACCAGGCTCGGACGTCGTGGACTGGCTCTACCACCACGTGGAAGGCTTCCAGGACCGCCGCGAAGCCCGCAAGTACGCCAGTAACCTCCTGAAGGCTGGCTTCATCCGCCACACTGTGAACAAGATCACCTTCTCCGAGCAGTGCTACTACATCTTCGGCGACTTCAGCAGCTGCGAGAACTGTAAGTGTCTTGTCTCGTCTCGTCTCGTCTGGAGAGGACAAAGAAAAAATGTGACTGTACAGCTTTATTTTTCTCTCTCCATTGAGCTAACTTCCTTAATAGAAGGCGGGAACGAAGGAGATGTAATATATCTTGACTTCAGTAAAATGGGGGAGAGGGGGAAGCTGGCTGGGGAATTCTGGGAGTTGAAGTCCACTGGTCTTAAAAGTTGCCAAGTTTGGAGGTCCCTGTTTTACGACATTATTTTGTGTACCACAGGAATGGAATGGAATGGAAAATAGAAAAAAAGAATAGAGTAGAGTAGAGTAGAGTAGAATAGAAGAATAGAATAGAATAGAATAGAATAGAATAGAATAGAATAGAATAGAATAGAATAGAATAGAATAGAAGGGAAGGGAGCGGGAATGAGAATGGAATGAAAATGGAAGTAGAAATAGAAGTAGAAATGGAATTAGAATAGAATAGGAATAGGAATAGAATTGACGGAATAGGAATAGAATAGAATGAATAGAATAGAATAGAAAGAATAGTAGAAGAATAGAAATAGAACTGAAAGGAACCTTGGAGGTCTTCTAGTCCAGCCCCTTGCTCAAGCAGGAGAATCTATACTGTCTCAGGCAAGTGACTTTCCAATCTCTTCTTAAGATAATAAGAATAATAACTTCCTTAATAGAAATTATTAGAATTATTTTTAGATAGATTATTAGAATTATTAGAAGAAATTATTAGAAATTATTAGTAGCAAGCAAAGGTAGTACCAATAGTGATAGGTGCCTTGGGTGCAGTCCCAAAACCACTAGAGCATCACTTGAGCACCATCGGTGGCATTGACAAATTTGCCATCAGTCAATTGCGGAAGGCAGCTTTACTTGGAACAGCTTCCATCCTGCGGCAATCTCTGTAAAACCAGGTCCTTGGGAAGGACTTGATAGGTGAACAAAAATGCCAAACCGGTATGAATATCTGGCTGACTGTGCGATTAATAATAATAATAATAAAAACAACCACCTTTATTGTCATTGGGCATATATACAACAAAATTCATTTTTGCTTCTGCTGCTGTTATCCACAACAAAAGTACAATACAATGTGAACACTACAGAAAGTGGTTGTTATACAAATAATTAAGGGAGAAACCAATCACGTTTCCATGAATGCGTGGAGTGATGGCAATTGTATTTAGGAGCCTCCAAGTGAGGGAGCACCCATGATTTCTAGTGGCAAGCTGTTCCACTGGTTCGTTGTCCTCACTGTTAGGAACTTTCTCCTCAATTCCAGGAAAAGGGGTTCATTCTGTAGGACCCATTGACGTCCGTATAAAATCAATCCCTGTCGCTGCTCGTTGATTTTTCTGCCAGTGAATCCATTGTCTCCCAATTTATTTATTCGTTTATCACGAAGCGAATAAATATTGCTAGTTTTTCCCGTATTAAACATTTTGTCATGCCCCTGGTGGAGACTGAGGGAGAGGAGGAACAGCTGACAGGGAGTGGAGATGTGGCTCCAGAGGTTGTGGCAGTCAGAGGAGGACCCGAGCCCAGCCCCTCTCCATCCTAGGGCACGCAGGGAGGAGAGGATAAGGGAGAGATGTGGTCTACTCGGGAGGAGAGGGCCTTGATCCTCTTCATGGGTTGCAGCTGTGACAACTGGATAAGAGGACGGACATGCGTATGGGACGAGCACTGGAAACAAAGCGTGGAAATATCTCTATGGTTCCTCTCTTGAGTTTGGCGTCCTTCCCAGTGTGTGTCCTGTTATCTGTGGACGTCCTCCAGCCCTTATCTTGCCTGGTTTCTGTTGCTTTTTTCCCCTCCTTCTTGTTACTGTTTGTGGGGGAGTTTTTTGTCTCCCGTCAAGGATATTCGGAGCTTGGAAGCAAAGGGAAGGAATAAAAGGGGCTTCACCTGTTTTCTGTGACTGTGTTTGTTTTGTATCCCACCCTGGGTCATCAGACATTTGTGGAAGGGCTGGGCCGTCACCCCTTCTTCCTCCCCGTGCCCCATTTTCTCTGCTCTCAGGTGGGGCCCCTATCTCACACCCAGGAACTTTGTAAAAAGCCTTGGTTGTGACCGGCCTTGAAAACAAGACAGAGATAAATGAATGAATGAACAGACAAAGAGATAAAAACAAGAGGCGCCAAACTGGGGAGTGTTTGAATGAGTGATGCATTTCGGAATAATTGCGAAATGGCGACCACTGAGGTGCCTGGCTTCACCTAGGATCCGAGCCCAACTTAAGATGGTCTTGGTTTATTTGGGATCCTCTTGACAGTCTGAGTGGAGGCTGGTTTCACTCCCCAAAAAGAAAATTCTGCATTTTGAAAAAATGCTCAGTTGGGTTTTTCTCTTGTTAATATTTTAATTGCTGTACATCTAATTCTTGGGAAGCCAGGTACGTCCTGCCCACCTGGACCTGGATTGTTCCCCTCCTGAGTTTTCCTACCTCTTCATTTCTCCTGCCATTCCTTCTTCGGGTCTCCGTTTTACTTGAACAGTATATTCAGCTAGTCCTCGTTTTAGCGACCCTTCGCTGTCACGGCGGGGATTAAAAACGTGACCTCGGGACCAAACCTTGCTTTGAATTCCGCTGTAAATCGAAGGAAATTTGGAAGCACGGTTACGGTTTCGCCTCGTGGCTGCTTCAACTCACAACAGTTCATTTAGTGACTGTTCAAAGCTAACGGCACTGAAAAAAAGAGACTTGGGACTGCGTGTCATACTTAACAACCGTTGTTACTAGCTGAACAACCGCTGTAAGCAAGGTTGTGAAGCCTCAGTTAAGAAATGCCTCACTTAGCAACATGGGGCTCTGTCGCGGTTGTAAGGTTGAGGACTTCCTGCAAGGGCTTTGCGGTCGGGGAGGACCGGCTGAAATCGTGGAGGGAGGGGGGGGTCACGTCCTGAGTGAGGGAAAGCCCTGTGATTGACAGCTGACCTGGGATACCCTCCTCGTTCTCTAGATATGGCCAACCTCTCGCTGAACGACAATGACGGATCCAGCGGGGCCTCGGACCAGGACACGCTCGCGCCTCTGCCTCTTCCAGGGGCCACCCCTTGGCCACTGATGCCAACCTTTCCCTACCAGTACCCGGCCCCCCACCCGTACAGCCCCCAGCCTCCGCCCTACCACGAGCTCTCCTCGTACAGCTATGGGGTGGGAAGCGCCGGCAGCCAGCAGAGCGAAGGTAGGTGGGGCAACTCTGGGAGTGGGAACTCGGCCGGCTGGGGAAAATGGGCTCTGGGATTACGGGGGGCAAGGGAGGCTGGGAAGTTGGGGAGGGGGTGTTCAGCTCAGGACCAGGTCCTTGCCTGCTTGTGGGACCCTCATCACTTGAGACCTTCAAGAAGAGACTGGACTGCCATTTTGTCAGAAATGCCGTAGGGTCTCCCGCTCGGGCGGGGTTGGACTAGATGACCTATAAGGTCCTTCCAACTCGAATTATCTGTTATCTGCTTGCAATTGGGAGGGCTTCTGGGAAGGCCTTCCTTCCTCGGTCCTAATTTTTAATCCCCTTTTTCAAATGTGACATTTGTATTTAAAATGTTAAATCTTAAAAATGTTTAAAAAGGTGAGCCTAGCGGAAGATGGGGGGTATAGCTAAGTCCTCACTCTATGACTATAAGCGAGTCCGCCCAAAAGTCGGGATGGTTGTAAAGGAAGTCATTCCGCGACCGGCCTAATTTTATGACTCTTTTTCTACAGAGGTCGCTAAGCAAGATCTTTTAAGTGGATCTGCAGTCATTAAACCCTTTCATTGTTTGCGGGGAGGAGAGATTTTCAAAATTCGGACGCTCGGCAACTGACTCGTACTTACGACAGTTGCAGTGTTCCTGGGGGTGTGTGTGAGAGAGAGAGACGCAATCCCCTTTTGGAGACCCCACTCCATGGGGAAGCCAGATTCACTGAACAGCCGTGATGCTGACTTTTACCCGCTTAACGACCATGAGGAGAAAGGTCATAAAACAGGGCAAAAGTCACTTTAACAGCAGTCTTTTTAATGATCAGTAAATGTTGGGTTAAAATTGAGGATTCCTGGTATAAATTTTACTCTCTTTTGGGGTGTTTCTTCTTGTGGAATTCCTTCTCCTGCTTAATCGTGGGAGCATTTTCTCTTTTCTTTGTTGCCTCTGTCGTCAATATCTCTGTTTTAAGTCCTTTTATGTCTTTTATTTTATTTATTTTTATTATGATTATTTTTTATTTGTTTTTATTATATTTTTATTTTATTTATTTTTATGTCTTTTTATTTATTTTATGTCTTTTTATTTATTTTATGTCTTTTTTTTACATCCTTTTATGTTTTATGCCCTTGTTCTCCAGATTCCTCTGGGCTGCTTTCTTTCTCGTTTAACTCTTCCTCTCTGGGCTGTTTCCATTGTTCCTCCATGAACCGCAACGCCATTAACTTTGCCAACAAATACATCCAATAGTTTCATTCCTTTTAATATTCCTCTCACAGTTTGCAGTTCCGAATTCAATTCTTTGCTTATTTCTTCCGTTTCTTTAATCTGTTGGGAGTTTTTCTTTATTTTATTAAAAGTCCAGTTTTTCTCTTATGGTCCTTGCCAAAAAAAGTCTCTGTTTATCCCCATTTCTCTTTCTCCGGTTTTCTTGTTGCAGTCAACACCAAACAGTCCCCGAATATTACATTCATTTATACTTTGCTGCAAACCCCAATTTTTTTTTTAAGACTTGTTACGCTAGTAATCTTTTATTTCATTTCTTTTCTCTTTCACGTATTTATTTATATGACCAGTAATTTTCCATGAAAACATAAAAGAGGCAATATCTTTAACCGTTAGATAGTGCTCTATATCGCTTCCACTTTTCAAAGTTCTTTTTTTTTTTTTTAATTCTCTTTTCGGTTGTTTTAAATTCAATTTTATCCATTCCAGGTAAGTCCAGCATTTTATCCAGTGCCTAATTAGCGCCCAATTCTGTAGATTATTCTCTGGTATAAATTTTAATTCATAATTCAAAAACCGACACCATTTTGGCTTTCTTGCCTTGCAGGCAGCCGCAGCAGTGGCTCGAACCGCAGCGACGGAGGCGGAGGTGGTGGCAGCGGGGGCGGCCGGGGGACCGGGCGTCCCAAGGAGGAGAAGCCAGGGCCGGAGTCGAAATCCGGCAGTGGCAGTGAGTCAGAATACTCCATCCGCAGCAGCAGCCAGCGTGGCGGGTGTGCGGCGTTGATGCCGGGTGGGGAGGCCTCCTCACAGCGCAGCCAGCACAGCCTGGGGGGTGTCAGCGTGCGTTCCCACCCCTCCCTCCAAAGTGCCTATGCGGCCCCGGGGATGCCCCTGGCTTACAAACCGATGATGGTGATGATGGTGCCTCCGCCGCCGCCGCCTCCTCTTCCTCCCCCACTGTACAGCCTCCGGGCGCCCCTCCGGTGCGCGACCTGGGCTCGGTGCCCCCGAGCTGACGGCCAGCCGCCAGTCCTTCCACATGGCCATGGGGAACCCCAGCGAGTTCTTTGTGGATGTGATGTGACGGGGGAGGGGAAGGGGCACCACTTCCAACCCCCACCCCAACTGTTCCCACCCAAAACCAGCTGAGAGGTCCAGCCTCTTCATTTAGGGGGTCCTTCGCCCCAAGGATGGACCAAACCTTCTCAATCCCAGATTCACCAGCTGACCCTTTGCCCTGAGCGAGCTGTTCACAGCCTGAGTCGATCCCTGTGGGCCGCAAGTCGATCACTCCGGGTCACGAGTCAATCCCTCCGGGCCACTCACCAATCCCTCTGGACCGTGGGTTGATCCCTCCAGGCCATGGGTCATTCCCTCCTGGCTACAAGTCAATCCCTCCGGGCCATGAGTCATTTCCTCCTGGCTACAAGTCGATCCCTCCGGGCCATGAGTCGATCCCTCCAAGTTGTGAGTCGATCCTCCGGGCCACTCACCAATCCCTCTGGACCGTGGGTTGATCCCTCAGGCCATGGGTCATTTCCTCCTGGCTACAAGTCGATCCCTCTGGGCTGCGAGTCGATCCCTCCAGGCCGCTGAGTCGATCCCTCCGGGCAGCGAGTCGATCCCTCCGGGCCGCGAGTCGATCCCTCCGGGCCACTCACCAATCCCTCTGGACCGTGGGTTGATCCCTCCAGGCCATGAGTCATTCCCTCCTGGCTCACGGGTCGATCCCTCCGGGCCGCGAGTCGATCCCTCCAGGCCGCGAGTCGATCCCTCCGGGCCGCGAGTCGATCCCTCCGGGCCGCGAGTCGATCCCTCCGGGCCACTCACCAATCCCTCTGGACCGTGGGTTGATCCCTCCAGGCCATGAGTCATTCCCTCCTGGCTACAAGTCGATCTCTCCGGGCCGCGAGTTGATCCATCCAGGCCATGAGTTGTTCCTTCTGGGCCACAAGTCAATCCCTCTGGGCCATTCACCAATCCCTACAGGGCATGAGTTGATCGCTCCAGGCCACGAGTTGATCCTTCCGGGCCATTCACCAATTCCTCCAGGCCACAAGTCGATCCCTCCAGGCCGAAATTCACTTTCCTACCTATCACTCGTGCCTTCCGCTCCGGGGCTTGTTGGCCAAGCTGCTTTTTTAGGACCGAGGCCCGACTCAGGTCTTGCTCCGTTCATGTTTTCGTGCCTTGCTATGCTGAGCCAGGGAGGCTCAGCGTTCTCTGACCAGCCTTGCAAAAAAAAAAAAAAAATCACCTCGTCTTCCTTGGGGGAGGGAGTGCCGAATCCACCTCCGTCCGTCATCCGAATATCTTTCCCCCCTCGTTTCCGAGATTTGGCGACTTGTGTGCTTCCTTTTTCCTTCCCTTCCTTTGGGTGGTTTGCAGGAAGGGGTGGGGGTGTTGCTTCCTGCTTCTCTATGGGGCCGTGGTCAAAAAAAAGCCAAAATGGCCACCGCAAAGGTACGCTCCCGTTCCAGACCTTGGCCCTGCAGCTGCCTCGTCTCGGCGGTACTTTTCCCGGCCTTCTTCTCCAGAGGGTCTCCAAGCCGGTAACAATGAAGGGGTCGTTTTGTTGTTGTTGTTGTTGTTGTTGTTCTGTGTTTGTTTTTTGTTTTTTTTAATAGATCGTTTTTAATTCACATTTTGGGGGCAGTTAATTCCTCTTCCTTTAAACTTGTATTAGGGGCATCTTGTCCCCAGTTATATTTTTTAACACTACAGCCAGGCCTGTTTTTGAAAAGCTGGAGGGGGGGGGGCTTATTTCTTTCCTAACTTCATTTTGATCCCCCTGTTTGTATTTTTTTGGGGGTATCCCCCTCCAAATGCCACCTTGGGGGCCTGATTTCCTAGGTTGCTTTGTGGATGTCCCTCCTCGTCTTTTCTCCTAAGGAGCTTTGTGGGTGAAGGAAGAACCCCAGAAAAGTTACAGATGAGTGAACTGGGGGTAGATTATTCGGGGGCTTTAAGCAGCACCCCCTATGTCACGGAGAGGCCTCTGGATACCCCCACTTCCTGCCCCACTTCCTTCTTCAAATGCAAGCGGTAGGAAGTGGGGCTGGTTTGTGCCTGTCCCTTCTTCCCCCAAAAAAATAATCTGCCTCAATTCCTTTTTCTTCCCCCACCCCCCAAAAAATCAGGGTGCAAACTCTGTCTACAATGGTGTTACTTTGCCCTTGCGCCCCCGGCCTTTTCTCTCCAGCTTGCAAGACAGGGTGGACTTCAACTCCCAGAATTCCCTAGCCAGCAAAGGATTTCCCAGCATTCACCCTGGGTAGAACAGAGGTGGCTAAAATACCTTTAGCAATTTTTTTGGGTGGGGGTGGTGGGGTAACTTCCTTAATAGATGGCGGGAATGCGGTAGACGTAATATATCTCGATTTCGGCAAAGTGAAAAACAATTACTCAGTTTCTAAATGGACGGCGGGAATGCAGTTAAAGACGTAATATATCTTGATTTCTGTGGGATTCAAAGACCGGCCATTTCAGCGACCGCCTGGGCGGCGTTTATGGCCTTTTATATGACTTTTTACACAAAACGAAAGGCAGCAGACATTTCCGCGCTGGGACTGGAGAGCAGATGCAGCCTTGGTGAAACTTTTAACCCCTCCTTGAGGAATAATAATGATCTCAGAAGGTGAAGAAATCCTCTATCGCTGCTCGTGACAACGGTGTCACATCTGGTTGATAAGTCCAAGGTGATCTAATTGCTAGCCAGCCCAGAGGGAGATAAGGGGAAGAGGCCCATGTAGGAAATGTAGCGCAGTTTGCTGCTGCTACTAGCACCATCTGCAGGAATTTTCTTGCCACTACAGATTTCGGCAAAGTGGGGTGGGGATAAAATAACCCCCGATGAACTAAATGAAAAAGCCGGTTAAATGTGTGTTTGAACGGCAGGACAATTTAAACGGAAGGTTGATATGCCGGCTGGAGAATGGTGGGAGTTGAAGCCCACCCATCTTCCAGCAGACAAGGACTCTAACCCAATATTTCTCAACTTTGTCTCCTGGGTGGACTTCAACTCCCACAATTCTCCAGCCGGCATGTCAATCTTCCGTTAAATTGTCCTGCCGTCCAGTCCAGATTTAACTAGGTTATTCATTTAGTTTGCTTTCCCCCACTTTGCCTGAATCAAGATTTATTACGTCTTTAACTGCATTCCCGCCGTCTATTAAGAAAACTAACTTCTCCAGTAAAAATAAGTTACAAAGGAGTTGAAATCCACCCATCTTCAGGTACCAAAAATCGAGAAACCCAGCAACAGACCTCCCTGTTGAGACGGCCGCCCCATCCGGGACCCCACCTCAGAGGTGGAGGACTACAAACTCCATCGTCCCCTGCTCCGGGGAGTGGGGAGTGGGGTATCACAGTCTGATGGCTCTTGGGAAGCCTCGGGCTGGGAACGTCCGTCCTCAGCATCAGACCCCGACTATTTAGCTCTCCTGTATCACTCGGGGGTCTTGTGCACACGCGTGATGGGGCGTGTTTTGTGTGACCCATTAGCAGATCACCTTTTTTTTTTTATAAGGACATATTTATTTTTTAGCTCTTTTGTGTACAAAAAAGCCTTCAATTAAAACAATAAAAAAAAGTTAAAAGCCAAAGGCTGTGCAGCTGTGTGTGTTTTGTAAAATATATATATATATATATGTGTGTGTGTGTGTGTGTGTGTAAAATATGTGTGGGGAATCTGGTTTTTGAGCTCATCCGAATGTGCCAATCTTGTGACTTTTAAATATGTTTTATTTATTTTTTAATTTCAAATGTTAATAATTTTTTTAAATTTGAATTTTTAAAAAATGTTTTATACAGATGGTCCTCGACTTAGTTGAAACCCCCCAAAAAATTTCCATCGCTAAACAAGACGGTTACGTTTTGCTCCCGTTTTATGGCTTTTCTGGCCACTGTTAAGTGAAATCACTGCCATTGTTCAGTCAGTGACTCAGTCGTTAAGCGAATCCTGATTTTCCCCCCCTTGACTTTGTGCATCAGAAGTTCACAAAAGGGGAATCCTGCAATCCCCTCAGGGTGCTGTGACCGTCGTAAATGTGAGTCGGTTTTCAAACGTCTGAATTTTGGACCCACAAGGGATTGTTGTAAAAGTCGTAAGTGCGAAGCACGGATCATAAGTCACTTTTTCAGGGCTGTGTTGGTAACTTTGGACACTAAACGAATGGCCGTAAGTTGAGAACTGCCTATAAAGGAAGGTACTAAGACAAGACTTCAACTCCCAGAATTCCCCAGCCAACCAAGCTGGCTGGGGATTTCTGGGAGTTGAAGTCCACCCCTTCAAGCAACTGAAATTGAATTCTGGGAGTTGAAGTCCATTTCCCCCCCCTCATCAGAAACTGCCCAAGTTGGAGGGGTGGGAACCATGCAATCAACAATCACACAATTAACAGAACAAAAGAGATTGTGTAGTTTGTGTTGTTCTAGTCCTCAAAAGTTTTAACTTCTGAACTTTTAAAATCCAAATAATGGAAGTGGGCGGGGGGTCCCAATTTTGCTAAGGACGTTCCAAGAGAGGTTGCAGAGTCAAGGACAAAGGACTACCTGGAAAGGGGGTGGGGGAGGTTTGCACGCACCCCCACCCACCCCCAGGAATCTGAGTCGGGAGGAAAACAAGGTTTAAAAATAGCCGTTCCCCCAAGGAATCCAGTTGGACTCTGCCAGACCCCTTCCCCTCTCTGGCGGGGGAGGGAGGGAGGGACACTCTGTACATGCTCAGGGGCACGAGTCTTCTACTCTGCAAGCCTCCTTCCCTTGCAAGTTCTAACAGGAAGGGGATCGCTGCCTGGAAGGTGGGTGGGTGGGGGTTGTCGCTCTGTACATGCTCAGGGGTATTGCCTTGCCCCTGAGGGAAGGGGATTGTTCTCTTCATGCTCAAGGACACAAACCCCGAGGGGAAAGGGTCCATTCTCTGAAAGGCGGGGCACTCTGTACATGCTCAAGGGCACCACCTTCCTCTTTGCAAGCCGTCCCCTCCTTGCAAGCTCCGGTTGAAGTGACTCTGCCCCCTCCCCATTCCTCGCAGCGGGGGTGGGGAAGGGGCGCTTTGTACATACGCTGGTGCACCACCTTGCAAGCCCCCAAGGGGAAAGGGATCATTCCCTGGAAGGTGGGGCACTCTGCACATGTTCAGGGGCACCGCCTTCCTCAAGCCGCTTCTCCTTGCAAGCTCTAATCATAGGAAGTGGATCGCTGCCCGAGAGAGGGGAGGGCGCTCTGTACATGCTCAGGGGCACCACCGTGCAAGCCCCCAAGGGGAAAGGGGTTATTCTCCCCGAGGGAAGTGCTCTGTACATGCTCAGAGGCACCGCCTTTCCTTGCAAGCTCTAATCGGAAAAAGATCGCTGCCCGGAAAGCGGGGTTGGGCGGGTGGGAGGTCGCTCTGTACATGCTCAAGGGCACCACCTTGCAAGCCCCCAAGGGGAAAGGGGTTATTATTCTCCCCGAGGGGAAGTGCTCTGTACATGCTCAGGGGCACGAGCCTTGCAAGCTCCCCTCCCCTCCCCAAGGGGTTGAAGAAACGCATCGTCCCTTCTGGAAGGAGCGCTCTGTACATGCTCTTCCACTGGCAAAGAAGCTGGGGGAGAAACCCACTGCGCATGAGCAGCCACGTCTACAGCGCGCGAGCAAACTCCAACTCCCAGCATACTCCGCTCTTGCTCCTCCCCCTCCTCTGACGTAAACGGGGGCGGGGCGGACCGAGCAAGCGGAACGAAGGCAGCAGCAGCAGCGAACAGCAGCCCGCCAGCCAGATCCTCTGCGACCCTCTACCCAATTGCTGCAGCCCCCTCCCCAAGCTATGGCAGCCCTCCGCCTGTCCCCTCGCCTCTTCCAGGGGCTGGGGCCCTGCGGGGTGAGTAGGTGGAGGGGAGGAGGGGCTGGGAGGGGAGGGGGACCTAGAGACGCCCCCTCCCCATTTCAAGAAGAGATCGGACTGCATTGGTCAGAAATGGTCTAGGGTCACCTGCTTGGGCGGGGGCGGGCGGGGGTTGGACTAGATGACCTCCAAGGTCCCTTCTCAACTCTGATTATCTGTTATCTGTTATTTCATTGCAACCCCCTCCCCACTTGCAGTCCCGGCTGCCCCCCGGTGGTGGCACCGCTGGCAGGGAGACTCTACGCCGCCCAAGCGGCCGCCCAGGTAATTGTGGGGAAGGGGCTTTCCGGCTATAGCCACGGTTGGGTTGGGAAAAGGGGTGGGGGGACTTGGAAGGATCCCCTCTTATCAGTAGCCTCGGGGCTCCCCCAGCAGCCCAACTGGCCTCCATGAGGACTAGAAGCTTGAGCCTCCAGCCAGGTAATTGGGGGAAGGGGCTTTCCGCTGGGCTCAGGGCCAGGTTGGGAAAAGTGGGTGGGGGGCTTGGAAGGGCCTCGGGCTCCCACAGCAGCCCAACTGGCCTCCATGAGGACTAGAAGCTTGAGCCTCCGCGATCCTGGCAAGCTGGCTGGCACGTGCCTTGCTTGCACCCGGAGTGGATGCATTGCAAACGTGCCCTGCATTGCTAAGCCCCCACCCCACGGGGGGGCTTTGATTGTGGGTCTGGGGTCCACACACTCACACACTCACACACACACACCAGTTGAAGCCGACCCGGGCTGACCCAGCTTGGAGTCCTTTGGAAGGGCAGCTGCACGCGTCATCCCAGGGAATATTTTGGAGGCGCTGGATCTGGGGGAAAGGGGAAGGGGCCGGCCTTGTGGGTGGGGGGCGAGGTTGGGCCAGCCCCGCCCTCCCCTTCAGCTGGGAATGCCCGATGCCTCAGAAGAGACCCCCACACACACAAGGGCACCCCAGAAATGGAGGGAAGGAAGGAACGGAAAAGTTTGCGCTCCAGTCACTTGTCTGCTCCTTCCCTTCTTTCTTTTTATCTTCCTTGCCTTTTTCTCGTTCCCTCCCTCTCTTTTCCTGCCTTCCTTTTTCCCTCCTTCCTTCCTCCCTTCTTGCTTTTCTCTCTCTCCTTTCCTTCCTCCCTCTCTTTTCCTTCCTTTTTCCTTCCTCTCTTCCTCCCTCCCTCCTTCTCTTTTCCTTCCTCCCTTTTTCCCTCCCTCCCTCCCTCCCTCCCTCCCTTCCTTCTTGCCTTTTTCTGACTTCTTTCTCTTCCTCTCCCCCTCTCTTTTTCTTCCTTCCTTTTTCCCTCCCTCCCTTCCTTCCTTCCTTCCTTCTTGCCTTTTTCTTTTCCCTTCCTCTCTCACTCTTTTCCTTCCTTTTTCCTTCCTCTCTTCCTCCCTTCCTTCCTTGCCTTTTCTCTCTTCTTTCCCTCCCTCCCTTTCCTTTCCTCCCTCCTCCCTTTTTCTTTCGGCCCCTTCCTTCCTTCCTTCCTTCCTTCCTTCCTTCCTTCCTTCCTTCCTTCCTTCCTTCCTTCCTTCCTTCCTTCCTTCCCAAATTATTCCCAACCTGTTTTCTCCTTCCCAAGGTGTCCCTGCCCCTCCCTCCTCCCACAAGTGACTCTCGGTGGTTTACCAACAGTGTAACGCAACCACACAAACAAACCCCTGGCTGTTTGCCCAGAGAGGAAAAACAAGAGTTTTAACACAAATTAAAACCTGCAAGTAGCCAGGAGAACTTCAGAAGGCTAAAACGGCGGAGGAGGAGGAGACGGCCAAGGATCTGCTTAACGACGGAGGGCTTGTTTAACAACCACGGCAAAAAAAGGGGGGGGTGTAAAATGTAGACGTTTTCGTGACGGTGAAGAAGACCTAGGGCTGGTGTGGGTGGGCAGGCTCCCTTGAGCGTCATAAGTCGAGGACTGCCTCTGAGGGTGAAACAACTGAAAGAGAAGCAGAGGGTTTTATGGCCTATTTATGAGGCCCTGGAATCGGTCAACCTGAGCGTGGCTGGGTCGGATTAATTGTGGTTTCACCGGGATTAAAAGCTGATCTTGCCATGCCACATGCTCGAGCTGGCCAGCAAGTTTACCCCCACCCCGTCCCGGCTGTGACCTGCCTCCATCCCGACCTTCTCCACTTCCTTTTTTTTTTTTTTTAAAGAAACTTAAATTCTACTTTCCTGCAGCGTTGCATTTAAATGCCACTTTTATGCAACGTTGCATTTAAATTCCGCTTTTATTAAATGTTGCATTTAAATGCCACTTTTATGTTGTGTTTAAATTCCACTTTTATTAAATGTTGCATTTAAATGTTACTTTTCTGCAGCGTTGCCTCCAAATTCCGCTTTTATTAAATGTTGCCTTTAAATTCTACTTTCCTGCAGCATTGCATTTAAATTCCAATTTTCTGCAGCGTTGCATTTCAATTCTACTTCTTAGGAGCACTGTATTTAAATTCCTCTTTTATGTAATGCTGTATTTAAATTATTAAATGTTGCATTTAAATTCCGCTTTTATTAAATGTTGCATTTAAATTCCGCTTTTATTAAATGTTGCATTTAAATTATGCTTTTATTAAATGTTGTATTTAAATTCCACTTTTCTGCAATGTTGCATCCAAATTCCACTTTTATTAAACGTTGCATTTAAACCCCACTTTTATGCAACGTTGCATTTAAATTCTACTTCTCTGGAGTGTTGCATTTAAATTCCTCTTTTATTAAATGTTGCATTTAAATTCCACTTTTATGCAACGTGGCATTTAAATTCTACTTCTCTGGAGTGTTGCATTTAAATTCCTCTTTTATGCAATGTGGCATTTAAATTCCACTTTTATTAAACGTTGCATTTAAACCCCACTTTTATGCAACGTTGCATTTAATTTCCGCTTTTCTGCAGCATCGCGTCCCATTTCCGCTTTTCTTAAACCTTGCGCCCAATTTCCATATTTCTGTAGCGTTGCAGCCAAACCCCTGGGATGAAGGTAGCACCCCAATAAATTACAACGAATGTCAGTCACGCTGTCTCCTTCCTTTGCAGGCCGCTCCAGAAAAGCAGAGATTAAAGCCAGAGTCCCTGTCCCAAGAAGAATTGGGGAAAAAGCATCTGCCTACGGTAATATGGCCTTTTCTCCCCTCTGCCTTTTGGGGGCCTCTGGAGCAATATTGGGGGGACTAATTTTGATGCACCACGTGGACGGGAGTGAGCTTCAAATAATTTAACAACTGGTTCCATGCTGGGTGGGCATGACCAGGGTGGGTGTGGCCTAATTGGCCTCCTGCGCCATGTTGGGAGGGGTGTTTTCGCCTTCCCCGGATTCCGGAGACCCTCTGGAGTCCGGAACGAGGCCGATTCCGGCCTTCCAGAGCCTCCAGGAGGCACATTTTCCACCCTCCCTGAGCCTCTGCGCATGCCGTGCCCTTACCTGGCATCCAAAATGGGAGGGGAGGGGCAGGGTGGGCGAGGCCCGCCAGTGGTGGCCTTTGCCGGTTTGGCGAACTGGCTATAAAATTAACCGGTTCGTCTGAACCGTTGTGAACCGGTTGCAGCCCAAGGAAAGGCAGAGAAGAGGGGAAAAAAAGTAAATTTCCTTCTAGGTTTTTCAGCTGCTCTTTTCCAGTTGGTTGCGCCTGTATGTGATGTCATAGCAGGGCTCATGGAGGCCAATTGAAGGAGCGGGAAGGGACTATAGGTCCCATGCTTCTCAACCTTGGCCACTTGTTGTGGGAGCGCCATCACTTGAGACTTTCAAGAAGAGACTGGACTGCCATTTGTCAGAAATGGTGTAGGGTCTCCCGCTTGGGCAGGGGGTTGGACTAGATGACCTACAAGGTCCCTTCCAACTCTCTTAATCTATTAAGGATGGATCTCATTGTTTGATGGAGGTTGTGGGAGTTTCACCCCTGGAGGCTTTCAAGAAGAGACTGGACTGCCCTCTGTCAGAAATAGTGTAGGGTCTCCCACTTGGGCAGGGGGTTGGACTAGATGACCTACAAGGTCCCTTCCAGCTCTGATTATCTGTTATTTACTTTAAGATGAGTGGACTTCAACTCCCAGAATTCCCTAGCCGGCATGTCACTTTCCCATTGAATTCATGCCTTCTAGAACCTATTTATTGATTTAACCTGTGTGTTATTTTATTTTTTTCTCGCTTTGCTAAAATCGAGGTATATATTACGTCGACCACATTCCCACCGTTTACTAAGAAAGTTACCCTACTGTCATATGTGGTGGTCCTGTCCAAAGGCAAAAAAAGTATCGGAGGAAAATTAGTAATTGGATTGAAGAAATCCCTTAAAGTTAAAATTGAATGGAAACCAGAAATATTTCTATTGGGAATTCTTAAAACAAAAAATTAGTAAAAAAAAAATATTATATATTATACGTCACATATTAACAGCGGCAAGTCTAGCCTTTGCCCAAAATTAGAAATGCGAAAATATTCCCCCTTACTTCATGATCATAAAAAAAAAAAGTTTTGGAATGCGCAGAAATGGACAGAAATGGGAACTTAAGAACAAAGAAAATCAGAATATGACGGAGATTTGGAATTGTTGGTACAATTGGCTAGAAGATAGACATGAAATTAATAAAACAGTCAAATAAAAAGGCATGACGGAAACTAGTTCAACACTCTATGTAATTAGATTTGCAATATATAATTAGATGAAACTTGGTATTATATGTTTAAAGAAACAACCGTGAATGAAAACTTTACACAATTCGAGAGAGGTCTGGTGGAGTTGAACACTGTTTTGTTTAAGTTGCGATAAGCGGACAGTTTGATTTTACTCTTATTTGTATAAATTGGTTTTTAATAAAAGTATTTTTATTTTTTAAAAAAAGAAAGTGACTCGATCCAAAAAATAAAATAAAATAAAATGCAATACATTTGGGGAAATTTGATCCATGCTGAATTCTGGGAAACCTTTGCTTGGCTGGGGAATTTGGGGAGTTTTGGAGTCCACAAGTCTTAAAAAGTTGTGAAGGTTGACAACAACACAAATAGACAAACCCGAAACTCCCATCCGGTGTTTAATGGGCCACCGCCCTCCGGTCTTCCACCCACAATCTTATTATTAATTTCATACTTCCTCCTCCCTTTTTGGGGGTGTGGTCTCTTTCTGAGCTCAAGGAAATAATCCACCCCAAAACTACTTTCAAGCTTGGACAAACAGCCGGACGAGTTGCGGTCATCCTCAACTTTAACAGATAATCAGATTGGAAGGGACCTTATAGGTCATCTAGTCCAACCCCCGCCCAAGCAGGAGACCCTCCACCATTTTTGACACATGGGAGTCCAGCATCTTCTTGAAAGCCTCCAGGGATGAAACTCCCACAACTTCTGAATAACAGAGTTGGAAAGGACCTTGTAGGTCATCTAGTCCAACCCCCTTCTTCCCAAGCGGGAGACCCTACGCCATTCCTGACAGATGGCAGTCCAGTCTCTTCTTTACAACAGTTCATTTAGTGACCGTTCAAAGTTACGGCACTAACCAAAAAAAATCGACTTATGACCATTTTTCACACTTACGACAGACCTTAGAAAGTGAGTACAGGTCGTTTTTGGCCACAGACTCATCTTTCTGATGGTTGGGGTCACGTCATTCCCCCATTTTCCGAACTTCAAGTAAAAAGGAGTCAAAATTCACTTGTCTCACTTAGCCATAGAAATGTTGGGCTCCCTCCTTTGTGGCCATAAGTCGAGGATTACCCTTAGGTGTAAATATGGCATTCAGCTTTGTTCGGGTATTTTCCCACGTCCTTATAGTTGTGCTTTTAAAGTTGTAGCAACGTTTCGGCAGAATCTCATCTGCCATCATCAGGCTTCTGTATTGGGTTCGTCTGTGAGTCAGACTTTCACAGCCGTTTCTGTTTTAAATTTGGGGCTAGCCTACTGCTGTGCCAGAATGGTTTTTTCTTCATCCTGATTGGTTGGGAGTCTTGGTCTGTGTTTATTGGTCTTGGAGTTTGCTGTGTTCTGCTTGATTGGTGTTTCTAATACCTTCTGTCTGTTTTGTGGCTCTTTTTGTGTCTTGATTGGCTGGCAACATTGTGTTCCTGTATTGGAGGCTTTTAGTGCAGCTTGGCTCCGAGTAAACGGACGGCTATCATTAGTTAGGAAGCTGGGTTTCATCTGGGTGCCCAAACAAAGCTGAATACCATACATGTAAGTACCCATGAAAACTTAAGAAAACATATCTATATGTGTGTGTGTGTGTGTGTATACCGTGTTTCTCCAACAATACAGCCTCCACCAATAGGAAGGCCCAGCATGTTTTATTGGCATAAAATCAAATTAAGCCCCTCCCCCTAAATTAAGGCCTATATTTAACATGTGAAATGGGGGGGAATGGCGGGGGGAGGGGCTTGCCGTTAGGAAGTACTTTTGTTGCATACCCGGATATGGTGCTGCCTGCGTTGGTGGGGCACTTCGTATCGGGAGACCTTCCGCCACCGTTGCTTTCCCTTCTCCCTTGCTGCCGCAGCGTTTAGAGCAACGCCATGGGCATTTGGCACAGCCATGCGCGGCCAGCCAGGGCTCCTCCCTGCAACCGGAGCCCGGCGGAGACACTTGGCTTCAGGCGCTCCTGCCGACCCAAGCTTGGCTTCCTTCCCAAGTCCCTCCGGCGCGAACCCGAAGGGGCCACCAGGAGAGGCCGCCCGAGGCAGTGATAGCGCCCACCCATCCGTGGACAGGGAGGCAAGGCAACGGCCTTCGCCGCATCCTCCTCCCGAGCTGAGCCCCGCCCGAGTCAGTGCCTGATGCCCGTTCCGCTGCAGCGTTTGGAGATGCGTGGGGACAGGGACGGGCTGGGCGAGGGGTGGAAAGGACGGGGGCTTCGGGCTCTCTCCAACGGCCAGGGAAGCAGCGCCGCCATCACCTCGCCTCCCTGTCCGCGGACGGGTGGGCGCTATCACTGCCTCGGGCAGCCTCTCCCGTGGCACCTTCGGGTTCGCGCCGGAGGGACTTGGGAAGGAAGCCAAGCTAAGGTTGGCCTGGCTCTTGCTTGGCAGGCGGGCGCGCACCGCGGCTCGCTTCCTGGCTCTGCCCAGCCCGCACGCTCTGGAGTGGCCCTGGCGGGATGAGCGGAGGGTCCAGCGGGGAGGGGCTCGCTGCCTTGGTGAAAGCTCTGCTGCCGGGAAGGAGGGCCCCCCGTCAGCTGCGCTGGGCGCCCTAGGCGAACCTCTTCGTGCTCTGCCCGGCGCCAGGCAGGATGGCGGCTGGGCGCTTCTCCCGAGGTGGGCCGATCCTGCGCTGCGGCCCGGAGATTCGCCTCCCACGGGTTGGGCTGCCCTCTCGGGCAGGGGAGGCTATGTTGTAGTAGGGCGTCGTTTTAAAATAATTCACTTTACCATCGAAGGCAAAGGGAAGGCGGCGACAGGAGCGCCTGAAGCCAAGCGTCTCCGCCGGGCTCCGGTTGCAGGGAGGAGCCCTGATTGGCCGCACATGGCTGCGCCAAACACCGCGGTGTTGGTCTAAACGCCACGGCAGCAAGGGAGAAGGGAAAGCAACGGTGACGGAAGGTGTCCCGATACGAAGCGCCCCACCAACACCAAGTCAACATCCAAGCTGTTGCCGCCTGCCCACCCGAGGATGCAAGGGGGGAATTAAGTCACCCTGAAAAGACGGCCTAGCCGTCAAAAAAAAAAAAAAAAGGCCCGGCCTTATATATATATATAAGTACCCTTATATATATAAAATAAGGCCCTGACCTTATTTTTATATATATAAGGGTACTTACATGTATGGTATTCAGCTTTGTTCAGGTATTTTCCCCCGTCATAGAAGTTGTGCTTTTAAAGTTGTAGCGATGTTTCGGCAGAATCTCATCTGCCATCATCAGGCTTCTGTATTGTGTTCGTCTGTAAGAAAACAAATATATATATATAATAAAAATAGGCTTACTCAGGGGTGTGGAGATCACCGGGGAGGGGGTTGGGGGTTGTCAATTTCAGGAATAGAGATTCTGGAAAACACAGGCTTGTCAGGACTCAAACCCAGGACCCCAGAGCAGTCAGTGACTGAGCAACCCGGAGCATTGCACACCCAAACAACTAGACACAAGTGCAGGTGTTCGGCCCCCACCCCCGTGCCATCACTCTGCTAAACAGCTAATAATTCCCACAACACCATCAAACTTTTTAAAAAGATGTTGGATAACCATTTTGTCTGAAGTGGTGTAGGGTTTCCTGTCTAAGCAGGGGGTTGGACTAGAATACCTCTAAGGTCCCTTCCAACTCTTTGTTATTCTAATTCTGTTCTATTTTCTATTCTATTTTTTATTCTATTTTCTATTCTTTCTATTCTATTTTCTATTCTATTATCTATTCTTTCTATTCTATTTTATTCTCTATTCCATTCTTTCCATTTATTTTCTATTCTATTCTATTCTATTTTCTATTCTATTCTTTCTATTCTATTTTCTATTCTATTCTTTCTATTCTATTTTCTATTCTATTCTATTTTCTATTCTTTCTATTTTCTATTCTATTGTTTCTATTCTATTCTATTTTTTATTCTATTCTATTTTCTATTCTATTTTGTTTTCTATTCTTTCTATTCTATTTTCTATTCTATTCTGTTTTCTATTCTTTCTATTCTGTTTTCTATTCTTTCTATTCTATTTTCTATTCTTTCTATTCTGTTTTCCATTCTTTCTATTCTATTTTCTATTCTTTCTATTCTATTTTCTATTCTTTCTATTCTATTCTCTATTCTATTTTATTTTCTATTCTTTCTATTCTATTTTCTATTTTGTTCTATTTTCTATTCTTTCTATTCTGTTTTCTATTCTTTCTATTCTTTTTCTGTTCTTTCTATTCTATTTTCTATTTTTTCTATTCTCTACTATTTTATTTTCTATTCTTTCTATTCTATTTTCTATTCTTTCTATTCTATTTTCTATTCTTTCTATTCTATTTTTATTCTATTCTATTTTCTATTCTATTCTGTTTTCTATTCTTTCTATTCTGTTTTCTATTCTGTTTTCTATTCTTTCTATTCTATTCTGTATTCTATTTTATTTTCTATTCTTTCTATTCTATTTTCTATTCTTTCTATTCTATTTTCTATTCTTTCTATTCTATTCTCTATTCTATTTTATTTTCTATTCTATTTTCTATTCTTTCTATTCTATTCTATTCTATTCTATTCTCTATTCTATTCTTAGACTGTATTACTATTCTTCTCACTCTTCCTATTACCTGTCTCCTTTTCTACTTACGGCTATAATCTTGTTTATATTGTTTATATTTGGTTTGATATAAAGTAATATATAAATATATTACATTAAATATAATATATAATGTAATGGAAAGCAATCCAGGTTATATGACTATATAGCCTTGATTATATGGTTTTATTTAGTTTCCTAGTTTGATTTTGGTTGCTGATTTAATATCCTATGACTACCCCTAAGTGTTGCATCTTACGATTCTTGCTGATTGTATCTTTTACGTACACTGAAAGCATTTCCACCCAGGCAAATTCCTTCTCTGTCCAATCACACTCAGCCAATAAAGCCAATCTTCTATTTTTTTTTCCCCTCCCACCGACTCCGCCAGGAAACCAAATCCTTTGCGGTGGGGATTTTCAAAGGCCAAATCATCACCGAGCAAGTCTTCCCTTACCCTTCAGGTAAGAGGGGAGGGTGGCCAGGTGTGTTTGTGGGTCTGTGGGGGCGTGCATTTTGTGTGGGGGGGATTTGGCCGGTCCAGCACATGGGCGTATGTGTGAAACGACCCCTTCTTTGCTTGCTGGCAACTGAGGCCTGTTTGCAGAAGA